>NC_090231.1:27414475-27674475 GCF_024489055.1 Chanodichthys erythropterus | reverse complement strand
GTACCGTTTAGTGTGACACTTTCCTCCGTGATTAAGTTAGTTTAATAAATGGCAGAAGCATCGGACGCGACCGTTGACGGTTCGTCTCGCGCTGCGCACAGCTCAGCAGACTCACCGACCACGGTCGTGATACCGCCGACTTTGGAAGACGTGGTGGAGGAGGAGGACGTGTTCCTTTCCGAAACTGGACACAGCGGCACAACTTTAAAACAGCATGAGTGCTCGGGGAACGGGACAGAACGACTGGCAGTGGGGAGAGGAGGAGGAGCGCTCAGTCCTGAAATCCAGGCAGAGAACAGCGAGTTCTTACACCTCACCATCCGGAAACAGGTGTCATACAGGTAAATTCCTCACAGTAAACACGAAGAGCAATGTAAATGCAATACAAATCTGACTATTGTGCTTGATTTCAAACTCCAACTCCCACCAGTCTTCATTGATGGCCCTAATACTGACCAGCGGCAATTATCTTTACAGTCATGGTTGTCAGTTGCAACTTGTTGAATGTTGTCGTTTTCTGAACCTTGATTCTCTTTGACACTACAGGGTGATCTTGATTACTGCTAGCACAAGCTGAAACCACACACTCTTGTAACCTTCCTGCCAAACTAATAAAATGAAACACTAGTACACAGACATTTCTTCTTTAAACTTGACATGGTACACCAAATTTCACATTGTAGTTCGTTTAGTGTGGTAGTCTATGGCCGGTTTTTAAACTGTGGTCCAGAGGTCCACAAGGGAGTCTAGAGAAAAACTGTAAAACAGGTAAAAAATAAACAACAAGATATCGATTAGATTAAAATAAATACCTAAATAATTTGATATAAAAAATAGATTAAAATAAAAACAACAAATAAATAATACATGTAACACTGCATTAATATTATTTTTTTCAGTGTATAAATTGGGTGTTTATAAAATATAGACGCCTTTTAAATTTTAGGATTGGTGTCCCTCACATGAGAATGGTCATATTGGGGGTTCCAGTGTCATCTAAAAGACTGAAACCCCCTGCTTTTTATGAGAAAATGATCACTAATTATAGTTCAAACCACTCTACCCTCTACTGTCATCAGGGTCAGTTAATCGTGACTGTAAATTAAATTAATATAGTGTCAGATGCCAGAATCTCCTTGCACATTATCAATGTCATCCTTCTCATTAGGGCATAGGCCTGGTCTTACAGTGTATACCCGGTGACATCAGCCATGTGTTTTTGTACAGAACGCCACATCTGACAATGTGTGTTACGGCTAGGAGTGTATGGCACCACATGCTTCGTTACTTAGAAAGCATTTGTGTGTGCACTAAGTGCTCTTAATTATTTTACTGGGGTTGCAGTGCGTTATGCTTTACTGGCCTATTTGTCATGCTAGAAAAGGCCATGCCATGTTGGGCAATAAAAGTGTGTGTTTATGTGATTGTTCCTAGCAGACACTTTGCTCTTTTCCTGATTGCTGTATCATGTTGGTTGACCATTGTGTTACACTGGACTTCTTGTTCCCTTGAATAGAGAATGAAAATGTTTATTTCATGAAAGTTAATTTCAACATAATGAAACATTTTAAATTGAGTTAAATAATGGTATATAGGAAAGTTATAAATGTTAAATTTTTTGTTATGAAACATGCTTTTGTGTTGTATATGGGTTGCGACATCTACAGATAAGATTTACAACCTGTTCTGTGTTCTGTTGTTAGTGGTTGTCCCACAAACGATTTTCCCCTTTCGTTTCTGTTGGACAAGGTAAAGTTGTGTTACTGAAACTCTTGACCTTTAATGGTCTAAAAAAAAGGAAGTAAATTAAAGGTTTAAATAATTTGTAAGTGCTCCCTCAGTTTTTTCGCGGGCATTGTGACCGAATCTTTGGGAAGTAATACAGTAGATTTGCTCTCCTCTCTTGCTTTAATCTCAAATGAAACAAGCCCCAGCTGTGCTGATTATGTAATAATGTTCAGGGTTTTATACTACACACAGTGCAAAGTAATGGGACTTAACTGCATATGTGTTTGTGGGTCTGATGGTGGATGGGTCATTTCTGCTCTTAGTGTGTTATATAAGAGGTTAAAGGAAACACAGGTGGTTTTGCTTTGAAGAAAGGAGTTAACAAGAGAGGCATATCTGACCCTGATGCACCGTGGATTATCTTAATATAATCTTAAGAAGTGCTAAAGAAGATTTTTTCGAACTTTATGAATGATTATTTTAGGTTTAAGTGGTGTGTGTAAAGGAACTGGAAGCAAGCAGAGTATGCATGTCTCTAAAGCACGTTGTGCCATCTGCTGTTAAACACTAAGCTCAGAATTGATTCGAGAATCGTGATACATCAGAAAAATATCAGAATTGCTCCAGATTCTTTGTATCGCAAATCGAGAATCGATGTATTGGCCCAGTCCTAGTAGGCAGATGCTGATATGTGCGGATAAACCTAGAGGTCACAAACATCATCAGCACCAGCAGGACAGAAAGAGGGAAAGGACAGTCAATGCATGGCTTAGAGTTGGAAAGCAAAGGGATCACCACCAAAACAGTCGATAACAGGCGGAAATGCGACGGCAACCAATCTGTCCCTGTAGCCCTCCACCTCAGTGCTGTTGTTGTGACCTCAGTAATGTGTTTAGAGCAGTCAGCTGTGGATCATCGTCATTTTCGCTCTGATTAGAGTGGGAGCTAATTAGCAGCTAAAAAAGAGCAAAATATGTGGATAGCTGCCTGTGGGAATACTAACAAAGCAAAAACAATGCAATACATGACCATCTAGTCAACCTGAGTTTGCTGCTCTTGCTGTGTTTTAATGTAAATATCTACCAGGATGTTATATTGTAGAAGTAAAACCAGTTTTTCTCTTGTAATATTGATCTGATCTCAGTGTCTCTACAGTCACGACTTGCTTCTTTCAGCTCTATGTTATGGTATTTGCATAGGTGTTTGCAGAGGTTTTGTGTCTCTGTGCAGCACATATTTATTAATAATAATAATAATAATAATAATAATGATTATTTTACATAGCTCCTTATTTTATATAAGTCAAGGTTTACAGTAGTTTAACCAATAAACATGACAGCAGGCATATAGACAGGCATAAATGTACACTGTGTACAGAAATGAGTGTAGAGAAATAGAACCTCCTAGAGAAACATAACAAAACACAAACCAGATCATGAGACTAGGGATCAGAAAAACATATGGTGACCATAGAGAGCCTTGAATGTGATGAGATGTACCTTGTATTAAATACAGAAACAAATGGTTACCCAATAATCTGCGTAAAACTGGAGAAAAGTGTGCAGATTTCTTGATATGTGTGAGGACCTTGGCTGCAGAGTTCTGAATATAGTGGTTAAGTGGGAAAGTCGTAAAAGAGAGAATTACAGTAGTCTAGGCGAGAAGTAATGAAAGCATGAACTAGGGTCTCAGCATCATTGATATTTAAGAGCGGACATAAACAAGCAATATTCCAAAGGTGGAAAAAGGCAAATTTGGTAAGTGATGAGATATGAGGAGAGAAAGAGAGGGAAGAATCGATAATTATACCAAGGTTTTTAACATGGTGGAAGGTCGAACTAGGAAACCAGCAATATCAGTATTGTCAACGCAGAGATAGGATGTAAATTGAGAAGGTCCAACCAGAAGTAGATTTGTTTTATCAGTGTTTAGTTTGACAAAATTACTGGTCATCCTTGCATTTATTTCCTCAGTACAAACTGAAAAGGAGTTGGTGTGGAAAGGAGCAGTGGGTTGGGAACGAATATAGAGCTGGGTGTCATCTGGGGGCTTTCTCAGTGCTGTTTGTCTTAAAACGCATAACTTTTGCTACAGTTATGCCTGTCGTCCACACTACTCCAGAGTTTTTGACCAGCAAAAATGGAGACTTTTGTACATGCTGCAGACCCCGTTTTAGTTAGGGGTTGCATTTCAGTGTAGACGGAAACAAAATGGAAACTTTTGAAAACAAAGGCATGGCTACCAACATTCTCTCCCTGATTGGGTCTTCTGGATCATTGTGTATCCTTCCCTGATTCGTCAAGCCAATATCATATGACTATTACGCTACCGGAAGACGACAATAACAGATCAACCTTGACAGCCATCATGTAAATCGTGTAAACTGTGTACTTCATCATCGGTCCACTCAAAGATCCTTTTTTTTCCCCTCGCCATCATGCTCGTTGTACTTGCCAGACTGTGACTAGTAACCAACTGCAGAATAAACAAAACAACTTTCTGTTGAAACTTGTACACACTTATGCCCAGTTTGCATGAATGGTCATGTGACATGCATTTTGGTTGAGTAGTGTAGACGGAGAATTTTTCTGAGGATCGTTTTCATTTTAAAACACTGTCTTAAAATGAAAACGCACTTGTATGGACAGAGCCTTAGTAGAGCAGGGACTGAGATGTTGTGAATGATGAAAAACATGGTTAGATTGCAGACAGGCTGCAGAAACAGGATGACATCACAGGTGGTGGAAAACCGAAACTTGTCAGTATGCAAGAATACAACCGCACTCTCGTCGCTGTTAATGCACAGTCAGTGCTAGCATGAACACCTTATCAGTCAGTTCGAATGCCAGGGTTAACCGACCACCCAGAAGTACTGTCCATGATAGCTAAACGAGGGAGTGGAGACTCACTCGCCAGCTGAAAGGTACAGTGGAGCAGCGCAGAGATCAGTATCCAGCGATAGGAGTAGCCAGTGATGAGTTGGAGAAGTTGTCCATATATAATCCACAGAATAAAGTCAGCACTCAGCAGTGTATAATCCAAGTATAATTCCAGTTGAGGAGGGGAAGAAATGGTACAGCACACACACGAAAAGAAAAAAAAAAGGTCTGACGAGAAGCGGCAGCAAGGTGCGCATAGCGTTCTCTCACTGGAAATGGCATCAGTTTGTCTGATACTGTACATAATTCCTTCAATAAACTGGGCACTAAATCAATGCAGCAAAACACTTAAAAAAACAGAGCTTTTCTTAGTGAATCTGCCCTTTCGTTTTTATAGCATAGATCAGGTTTGATGTTGTGATATATCTAACATGAATCAGAATATTACGAACAGGCTAGGTGCATTACTACACTCTAAAAAATGTTTGGTTAAAAACAACCCAAGTTGGGTTGAAAATGGACAAACCCAGCAATTGGGTTGTTTTAACCCAGTGGTTGGGTTAAATGTTTGCCCAACCTGCTGGGTAGTTTTATTTAACCCAACTACTGATTAAAAATGTGGCTGACTTAAAATGAATCCAAAATAGGTGAGAAATTAAAAATCAGACACATAATTACTAGAGGCAACAATAATAATCAAAAGGTGTATATTTATTAATAAGCAATTTAATAAGTGTTTATTGTTTATTATTCATTATCTTATTAATAAATGCTCATTTATTAAACATATTTATAAATGTTAATTTCCAGCATATTTTGGGTTCATTTTAAGCAAGCAATACAATAATTTTTATACAACAGATGACTTAAATAAAACTAGCCAGCACAATGGGCAAACATTTAACCCAACCACTGGGTTAAAACAACCCAATTGCTGGGTTTGTCCATTTTCAACCCAACTTGGGTTGTTTTTAACCCAGCATTTTTTAGAGTGTACTAACATGATGCAGTGTTTCCCACAAGATTTTGTGAGTCTGTGGTGGGTGGACATTGGTCCCTCTAGGGGCGTCCGGGGGCATGCATCCCCAGAGGAAAATTTTGTACATTTTAAATTCCCAGGTGAAAAAAAAAGTACTAAGTATCTATAATATACTTAAAGTGCTCTATTTTCATGCACTAATTTTGTGCTTAATATACTAAAAATTCTTTAGTACTTATTTAGATCATCTTAAGAACATCTAAGTGTACTCAACTGTGCTATTTTGAGACAGCATGAAATATGAATTAAAAGGTGCTTTTAATATACAATCTCTGTATTTAAAAAATGTATTTAGACATCACTTATAGTAACCCATAGTGTACTACAAGTGGTAGCTAAATATTTTTTTTCACTCTTTGATTTTATAAACACAATCCAGAATGCACTAAACACACTACTTTCACTATAGAGAAAAATAACAAATGAATAAAAATATCTAATCATAAGCTGACCAAAAAATAAAAACTAGGTGACTATATAATTCAGCAGCAAAAAGTATGCTCGCCTAATTCTTGAAAAAAAAAAACTGCAGTAATTTTATAAAATCTAAATATGTTAATAGAAAGTTTAATTTGTATTCTTATGAAAAAAACTATTTATATTTGATTTATATTTATATATGAATCTAAAGACTTATATGTATTTATAATAATCTAAGATTAAAAGACATTTATTTTAAATGTATTGTGCAGCTTTTTAATGGGCAACAAGATATGATACATGCGACAGAACAAAATAGGCTATTAATAATCTTTCAGTGTGCAAAACCATGATAATATGAAACGCTTCAAAACGGCAGCACAAACCGCTTATGCGCATCCTGGGTACAGAAAGATGTGCTTAAAGCAATATGGAGTCGCAGCGCGCAATTGCGCTGCGCATTGAAAAGGTCACTGCACAAAGAGAATCCCTGTGCTGTGTATATCTGCATCTAACAGTTTATTGATCATATGTTTCTTTTCACTTTTAAATTCCAGTTATTGTGCGTGTGATGCCAATTCATAGTTCTTGTATTGTGTGATCTAACAGATACACTGTAGCCATTATGATGACATTGTTCAAAAACAGCAATAAACTCCAGCAAGATAAAGTCATTTTATGCAAATCCACAGTCCTTTATCTACATATCAAATATTATAATGTGAATATATCCTATCATATTGGAGAGTTTTACCAATATGATATGAGTTACTGAATACAACATGCTGACCAGAGAATGATTGATAGCTGCAGAGGAGGGAAGATGAGTTTTCTGAACTTAAATTTAACTATGTACATATTCTTCTGTCCCTCACATGAAGCTATCGAATGGCTTCAGATGACTTTGAAAATAGTACACGAAAACTTCATTGGTGCTAGTCTATTTCTTTTGCTCTATGACTCCCATTTTTGCCGTATAAAAGAGCGCAATTATCAATTGGTTATTTAAAGGTGATAAAGAGGATCTTTTTGTCGACTGAGAAACCAAAGACTGTTACTGAGTTTTTGAAATGAGCGCATGCATAAGAACAACCCCCCCCTCCTTTTGAGGGAACGCCTCCCAAAACTCGTGCACGAGTATTGGAACACGAGTGTTTACCACCGGCATTCGCTGTGTCGTGTTAGTGGATTCATTATGTCGGACTCACCGCAGGTAACTCATAATCTGCAGTTGTTACTCCTGTCTCCGGACATAAACGTTGCATGCGGCGCCTGTGGAGTGTGGAAAGTTACTGGAGTGTGCAGCCACGCTCGTGCTCGCCAGAGGGCCAATCGTTTATGCGATGATCGCGTAAACGATTGGCTGATGTTTTTAAGGCCCTACCTCGTGCACAGATGATGTATATTAATATTGTTACTTTCAGTGCACCTAATAAATAGTCTTTTATCAGTTAGTAAAGACAGTTTCAAGTAATATTGCAAAAATGTATAAAACAAAACATCCTCTTTAGCACCTTTAAATATCGTAACAGGCCTATTTTGAGACTGTGGCGGGACAAATTAGAATGTGGCGGGCCGCCACAGTCTAGTTAAAGGATTAGTCCACGTTCAAATAAAATTTTCCTGATAAAACCCCCATGTCATCCAAGATATTCATGTCTTTCTTTCTTCGGTCGAAAATAAATTAAGGTTTTTGATGAAAACATTCCAGGATTATTCTCCTTATAATGGACTTCAATGGCCTATTCTACTTACGGAAAAAATGTAACTGGCACTGCGTTCATTCTGTAAGTAGAATAGGGAAGGCGTAGGGCATACAGCGTAAACTTTTTGAAAAATACGGAAATGCGGTTTTGGCAGAAGCTCTTACAAAGGCAATGATTTGTTTATATAAAGCATATACATTTAAATTTTTTTCGAAAATGACCAATCTTTTCGCTAGATAAGACCCTTATTCCTCGTCTGGTATCGTTTAAAGCCCTTTGAAGCTGCAATAAAACTGTAATTTTGACCTTCAACTGTCTGGAGGCCATTGAAGTCCATTATAAGGAGAATAATCCTGGAATGTTTTAATCAAAAACCTTAATTCATTTTCGACTGAAGAAAGAAAGACATGAATATCTTGGATGACATGGGGGTGAGTAAATTATCAGGAAAATTTTATTTGAAAGTGGACTGATCCTTTAATGTATGGGAAACACTGTGATGATCAAGCATCATTTTCACTACTCCTTTAAGAGCAATATGCTGATATTTTTCACTGCCCTCTCTGACAATTGGATGAACAGAGAAAACGATTATTTAGAGAACCACAGTGTGCTCCAGATGTCAATATCTATTAAAATGTATCTATTAATACTGTACATCACATTTAGGACATGTCTGGGCCAGCTTTTGTTTGGGGTATTTGCCTCATACATACCAACATTTTTGTTTGTTTTTGAGGATCTTTTATTTTTCAGTTGTGTATATTGGAGGATTTGAAAAAGCACAAATAGAGACCTGTGCATGGGGGGAAGTCATGTTGAGCCTAGCTCAGACTCCAGCAGAAAGGAGAAGTCCTCCAGCAGGCTTGGTGTGTTCTCACCATTAAACCACTACCAGCCCCAACAGCTGATTTACCTTCAGCCTGTCCTTCAAGTTGTGGTAGTAGATACGATTGTGATTTCCAGGGTGTATAAGAAAGAACAACACTGTGTTATTTATATATATATATATTAGTGGTGGGCCGTTATCGGCGTTAACGCAGCTCTTTATATAAAAAAAATATCGCCGTTAATCTATTCTCAAAGTTGGGTTGGGAATTGGGTCTATACTACGCAGACTATGATGACTTTCACCTTGATATTTTAGCGTGGATGTATACCTAGCCGAATTGACCCTTCACAAAGACTCGCCCCCCTTAGTTACTGTTGCTTTGTCCGACAAGCCGTGGCGCTGTCACGCCACACACAGTGATAAATGCATCGCGGAGCAAAGAGGATACTGACAACACGTCGACAGACAAGACAGAGCAGGTTACTTATGATATTAAACAAAGTCCCAGCTTTTTCACAATTCGATTAGATTTCTATTCACATGCTTTTGATTCATTCATTTCGATTCAAATTATTTTGGATGTAGTATTTCAGTTACAGTACATGGCAAATTTTCTAGAGGAAAAAAATCTCTCAACTAATGCTGTAGACTACACATGGGAGTCAGCTTCAATATTATTACTACTATAATAATATTGAAGGTTAAATTAACTTATTTATTTACAAACACTAAAATTACACTCAATGATGTTTTTATTATAAATAAAGTTTAGAATTACATAATCATATTTCTACTCCAAATTTGTTTTTGTTTTTTTAAATGAACATTTACAGATTTTGGTAAGTTGTACTGTATCTTTTAGCATACCTTCAGATGTTTAGTCATGTTTATTTGGATGGGAGGCGCTGCATGTTCTGTTCATTCATCAACTGAAAACAGACTAGACTAATCAATTCTTGGGATTTAAGAATCAATATAATTTTTTAAAAATGAGAATCGATTAAAATCGAGAAAACTATATTTTTTACCCAGCCCTAATAAATATATAAATATATAAATAAATATATATATATATATATATATATATATATATATAATATATATATATATATATATATATATATATATAAATTTTATTTTATTTTAATAAAGGATTGTATCTTATTTTGTTATTTTTTAACATTGGCTGGACTCAACTTTATACAAATGAGTGGCAAGATGCAAGGACTACCAGGAGTGCAGATAATGACCCACTGTATTATACAACTGATATTGTAGCAAGAGTATAGGAATGCCTGCTAGCGACCAACAGCACAATGAATTTTTTTTTTTTTTTTTTTGCTTTCTAAGGAAGGAATCCTTATCAGAAAAGGGCAATATGTTTACTCTGTTTCTGTCAAATAGATGTTCTAGAATACGCAGTATTTAATCTACTTTGAGATCTGGTTGGGTCAAACAGGAATTTTTATGTGTTATCCCCTGTGTAGATTTACACAGATGACCAATCCTACACTGGATTACCATCACAACAACACACATAGACACACACACACACACACACACACACACATGTTTGTTTTTGTGAATTGTGGGGACTTTCCATAGACTTCAATGCATTTTACACTGAACAAACTGTACATTCTATCCCCCTACCCTGCCCCTACCCCTAAACCTAACCCTCACAGGAAACTGTGCAAACTTTTACTTTTTCACAAAAACTCATTCTATATGATTTATAAACCCATTTACATTGTGGGGACCGCTGGCTGGTCCCCACGATGTAGGTGAACTCAGGTTTATATTACATCATGGGGACATTTGGTCCCCACAATGTAATATAAACAAAAGCACACACACACACACACACACACACACACACATATACACAGAGCGTCACATGACTATCACTCAGGGATAGGCAGGTAAATAAAAAACATTGCTTTGAAATATGAGAATTTTGATTTCTTTGAACAGCGATGCATATGAGGATAATACGTGGCAGATGCTGCAAGCAAAACAGTACACTAATTAAATTAGTAGCTTATTTATTTTACAGTGATGTTTTTCATATTGTTCTTTAATTTGAAGCTATTATTGTTTATTATTGCATATTATTAATATCAAGAGACGAGTAAAGAGAAAAAAAACTGCCTTTATCCTATTACCAGGCATAAAATATCTGTTTTGCATAACGGTAACATTCATGCAAACTATGGATAATCATGTGGATAAACTATTGATAATCATTTTCAGTCGTTACATTTCACACAACAATTGTTCAAGATGTTTATATTGTTATTATTTATTTGCTTTGTCAAATTTAATGCATCAACCTGTTGTACGTATACTCAGTCCTTATTTAATAAATTAAGCTCACAAAATCCTTGATTCCTATATGTGTACATGCTTATACATGTGGATTGATCATTAGAACTGTAGAATTAGTATTATAATATTGTTTTGTGCATATCACAGCTCTTGCCTTCAACATCTCTTACTGTACCTGTGGTAAAATAACTGTAACACACAACCTCTTGTGGTTTATGTCTTTATTTTAAATGCTTTAACATTAGTAATACCCGAATGCTTAGGTTGCATGATGTATGAGCTGAACACTATATTATATTTATTGTAGCAAATCAAAGCTTAGTGGCATAGGACACAGTCCAGCACGTCTGTCAGATGGCTCAGACCTTGTTTTCAAGATGTACATGGAAACTGAGCAGATCTGTCTGTATACAGATGACACACCACCAGCTGGTCCTTTATGAAACCACACATGGCCCATTGAAGCAGCTTAATATCATTAAAACCACCAGACCTACATGAATTATGAATAATGGGCTTTGTAGTCTACCAGGCCTGATTAAGATGAAGGAGACAGTGATATGGTTCAGGAAGAGTCACTCATGTCTGTATCAGATTTGTCTTTGATGAAGTAGGGGGGTGGGGCGCTGCTGGCCCTGCTGGACTCTGTTTGCTAGTGCATTGATTTTTCCAAAGCAGTTGTCTGCTTTACCAGGGCTGCAGTCTGCATCAAGAGATTTAAATTTACCACATTATTCAATACATAATAATACTATTATTAGAAACCTCATGCCCTTTCATACTCATTTCAAGGACACTTTGTAAATGTAATAGGTTATAGATTACAAGTTACCCTATTTAAAATGTAATAAGTAGTGTAACTATATAAGTTGCTTTATTATAGTAATGTAACTAATTACATTAGATTACTTTCTGATTACTTTTCTACATTTCTAACGAATGTTTTCAACTGATAATCATTTTCAAACATTTAAACCATGCAGACAAGGGTTAACCTTAGAGTAGATCTCTACACTGATTACTGTCAGACTTCTCAAAATCCTTCATCAGTTACATTAAGATGATAATAATTAAATTTTAATGCACCACAAACAGCCACCACAAAAACAGAAAAAAAAAGAAGAAAAAAAAAGCATATCCATAAATAAAACGGTTATCAAATAAGCCTTTACTCTTATAATCTCCTGAAACATTGGTGTCTCATATGTTAGAGCAGTCAATGCAATTTGGGAAAGAAATCAATCAAATCTGTATGTGAGTGAAAATATTCAGATGTAACCTCATTTGTAATCGTTGACATTTTCATAAGTAACTGTAATTTAATTAATTACAGTTACTTAATTACAGTTACTTTTAATTAATCTGATCATTCCACACAAATTCTTGTCCAAGCTCTTGTTCTATCCAGACTGGACTACTGTAATGCTCTCTTGGCTGGCCTTCCAGCATGCACTATCAAGCCTCTACAACTGATCCAAAATGCTGCAGCAAGACTGGTCTTCAACGAACCGAAGAGAGCGCACGTCACTCCTCTCTTCATCAGTCTGCACTGGCTGCCAGTAGCTGCTCGCATCCAATTCAAGGCTCTGATGTTTGCTTACAGAACGACAGCTGGCTCTGCACCGCTATACCTTAACTCACTACTTCAGACTTACGCGCCCTCCAGAAACCTGCGTTCTGCAAGTGAACGGCGCCTTGTGGTGCCATCACATAGGGGCACAAAATCACTCTCACGGACCTTCTCCGGGACTGTTCCTGGCTGGTGGAATGACCTACCACGCTCTATCCGAGCAGCCGAGTCTCTAGCCATTTTCAAAAAAATGCTAAAGACGTATCTTTTTCGTCAGCACTTGACCCAGTAGTAGTAGCACTTACCTTGACTAATATTCTTCTCCTATCTGTGTATTTATTTATATAAAAAAAAAAAAAAAAAAAAAAAATTTCGCTATGAGCACTTTACTGACATAACTGTGACTTCACTCAGCACTTACATACTGTTGTTCTCATGTTGATTTAATTGATTCTACTACTCTCATTTGTAAGTCGCTTTGGATAAAAGCGTCTGCTAAATGACTAAATGTAAATGTAAATGTAAATGTAATTACACTTTTTTTTTCTCTGTAACTGTAACAGATTACAGTTACATTTATTTTGTAATTAAATTATGTAATTTTGTTACATTTAATAATTTACTCCCCAACATGTGTCATACTGCACGCAACCTGTCAGATTTTTGAACATCCAGTCTGTATTCAGCAATTATGTTTAAAAAAAAAAGAAAAATAAATTTATTGTCTAAAACGCTGTGGCAGAAACCACCCAGTCTAACTATAACCAGCCCAATCAATTTGCATTCATACAGTCTAAAAAAGTGATTGTCTATTCTGAAAAGTGATTGTCTATTCATACAGTCACCGTCAGTTTGAATAGACTAACACTTTTTATACACATATCTTACACAGTTATTGAGCTGCTAAATGTGTAATTTTTTTTTAATATCCTAATATCTAGAGACAACTATAAGTAAGCCATTTGAAGGCTGTATGCACTGCAAGGACTAGATTTAACTATTTATTAACTTGTTTGTTCTAGAAACACCACTATATGGATTTAATGTAATTCACTCTGGATTTTTTAGATCCAGTTTTAGTTTTAGAGCGGAAACTTGGGACATGTGGTCTCCATCTCAATGGACGGTGCAAAAGAATAGGGATTGAAGTCTGGAAGAACTCATGTTCGTGGATGCGATTATTAACGTTACTGTAGTATGAAGCAGAGCAGGACCGAGTGTTGTGGGAGCTGAACGAGGAGCTGGAGCGATTGATCAACACACGCCTCACGAGCAGCTGGACTTTTATTATGACACAGTCGCCGGCGCCGCTTCCGCTTTTCCGGTTATGAGTTTACGGGAGCTGTCCTTGTCGACAGAACCAGCGGCAGATGGTAAACAGTAATTATGTTCCATAAATAAGTAACACAATCCACCATAAAACGTGCAAGAAGTAAATAAGGAACTGCTTGAAGCAAGCTAGTGGTTTGCTGGACGCTAGACACTACTTCCGCATTTGTCCACGGCACTGTTGTCATGTGGTTTCTACGTCAGTAAAGGCGGTAACAAAGGTAACTGACATCATTGACAGGCGACTGCACTGCCCCGTGTCACTGTTTAGAATGGGAATTTTCTCATGATTTACAAGTAGTTGAAAACATTAGAGATATTGTTTGTAATCAGCTGGACAAAATATATAACACTAGCCTAGTGGTTTTTTGGATATTTTACTGCAAAAATTTTACATATTGTAAAACTGCAGTGTGTACGTGACCTTTGAGATGAATCTGTCAGTTAAAGATCTTCTCAGAACTTTATCCACAGTGGAGATTTTTGGTTTCCCAGAAACCAGAACACACAAGACTGGGGCTCATTAAAGCCAGATAATAACCCAGGCTTCTCTGTACTGCTGGCGGTAAGAGGATCAAAATGGGAAGAAAATCTGTTCTTCTGCAGAATAGGCCACTGCTGCAGTAATGAGATACCTGAAAGGTCAGGTCATAAAGGGGGTTGATGCAGTAATATAAAGGTAATGAGTGGCAGGAAACCCTTTTGCTGTAAAAGCAATATAATTCTGGTTAGAGACAAGTACATGTTTTCTATAGTCGAGTACAGAATTCTGATCCTTTTTGACAGACCTTTCATTTTAGGTAACGTGACTTTTCTCATGAACCCTGTTTCTGTCTAGAAATGTCCTGATAGTAAATGTTTTCTCTCTTGTTGCAAGTGAGTATTCTTCTCCTCTACTGTGAGTGTGCTACTATGACAGTGGCTACATCCATGAACAATGCAATTACTGACAATGAAATGTCACTTCTCAACCACAACAGAAAGAGAAATTGCTGCTCTTTAGGGTAATGTTGAAGATCGAGCATATTATGGAAATTAATATTCCATATTAATATTATGGAAAGCGCGGAAATGTTAAAACTTACCAATTTCACTCCATACTCTGAGTATGACAGCTGATAGACAGCAGCATTCAAATGTGTGTAGTTGTGTGAGCGCATGTGATAAGTGTGAAGTTTATTTAGTTCATTGTAGCCAATCACAGACATGTCTGTTAAGATCATGAACAAATGGTTAATCAGAGATGACACACACAAAAAATTTAATACTGTATGTCAAAATAGATCTGTTCATGTCTTGAATAGACCTGTCACTTGTTTATTAAGAATGAGAATCTAGAAGAATATTAACATATCTTGAATACTTAGTTGCAGGCATGACAACTTTAAGGCCAATTCACACCGCACCGACAAACGGCAACGAACAAGTTGGCCGTTGGATTTAGAATTCTATGAGAAAAAACTGTCATGTTCACACCAACAAACAAACACCGAACCAACGAGTGACATCTGACTGGGAAAATTCCACAACTACATATGTAACCATGTAAACAATATTGTCAGGCAAGTTTATTATATTAGTATCATATATATTTTCATTGTATTAAAGTATTGAGGCAAAACAAAAATACTAACCTGAAATCCGAAGCACTGCAGCCATCGATCTGATCGTAACCTATTGGTTGGTGTACACCGTTTTTTAAACTTTTTTTTAAGCTTCTTTTTATTATTAAGGAGACCCATAAGCATATACAATCATGTAAATAAACAAGCCAAAACGAATTATTAAAAACTAAACTGAAGGTAAACCTGCATTGCTCTCATAGTGGTTAACGTTACTTCTCTCTTTCGGTGAAGTGGAGCAGCTGCTCTTGCTGAATGGCACGGATTGCACTATGGACTATTGTACCTTTTTGTATATTTTAATTTTTTTAACTGTATTTTATTTTTTATAACGAACAAGCTGCGATGTCACGTTTCCTGTACTTTGTGTCCGTGAGGCGCGGGCGCGATCAGACAGCTGTCTTTGCAGGGGACTTGCCTCATCGTCATGGCAACGGTTCGTAGCCAGGTCAGATTACGTCAGAGTTTGTTGCCATTTGTCGGAAAACTGTTCACACTGCGCAGACATTCCACGACCAAACAAACGCCGATTAAACATGTTCAGTCGGGTGAAAACCGACTCCGACCAACGCCAACAAACGCCAACAGATGCCAACAGGGGTATCGCACCGATCCAACAAACTCCAACAGACGAGTTTGTTGGCTGTTGTCGGTTCGGTGTGAATTGGTCTTTTAATAATATTTATGACACTCAGGTATGCTCTATGCAAATGAGCTGACGAAAATGAGATACATTTCAAGTTTTAACTTTATTTGTTCTTTAGATAATTCTCTTTAAAAGAAAAAAAGTATCAGCTGTATGCAAAGTGACCCACATTTGGTTTTTGACCACTGAAAATGTGTACGATTTTAGTCATGGAACCACATTAACATATCCGTATCTCTGGAATTGAGGCACAAAAAAAAGGAGAAAGATCTGCAACTGTTGGCATATAATGAAACAAAGATTTCTAAAGTCAACAGGTTTTACTAATAGACCTACCAATCTGTGTAAATATAAAATAGTGATGTTGCTACTTTTCTAAAGCCATTTTACACCCCTCTAATTTGGCTCCAAATCTCAAGTGAAAATTGTCTTTTGGACCCCCTCTACAAAATAAATGGATTACTCAGTAAATATACATCTGTGACATTTAATATTTTGGCTTCCATCAATATTTATGTTTGTCTTTTGTATAGAAATTTTTTTAACAAAAGCCAGGGACCGGGGACAATGACCCATTTGTTTTTAAACAGCAATGCTTAAAAATTCATGCAAATTATAAGCTTTTGTGATTGCGTAGCACGACAATGTCACATGAGCATGTAACCGGGATACAGTCCAAAATCTCTCCTGGTAAATTTCTACCTGTTAATCGTGTCTACAGGTATATCGTCCACCCTTGATGCTGACATTTTAATTAATATACTGATTTTTTAAAATGTTTATTTTATTTTTTTAATTATACATTTTCTTAGTACATTAAGCCACATTGTGTTTAATCATTTTTGGCCTTGTTTCACAGACAGGGCTTAGATTAAACCAGGATTAGGCCTTAGTTCAATTAGGACATCTAAGTAACTTTTACAAACATGCCTTAGAAAAAACATTACTGGTGTGCATCATCTTGAGTCAAAACACTGGCATTGACATATTTTAAGATATGTCAGTGCAAGTTGCTTTAAGTTAAAACCTCTTGAACATGCATTTTAGTCTGGGACTAGGCTTAAGCCTTGTCTTTGGAACCAGAGGATAAGTGTTTTCGAATGTACCGCTGTTTTTAGTGTTTGAAATACTGTGGCAGGTATTGTATATGGATCACAACTTTTGAATGGTGATCTAAATATTCATGGCTTGAAACAGATGGAAAATTGACAGGCCTGTGCTGCAGTTTTGTGGATGTTTTGCCCTCTAGGCCTCCGCTCCAGTCAAGTGATTGAAAACTATGAATTTCTGACGTACTGAGAACAGTACAAATGGATTTTGAATATTCACATTCAGCGCACTCAACCTCAAGCTGATGTGGCGTGGTGCTACGTGACAATGTCCGCGCCTTTTGTAGACACTATGTAAGAGCAATAAGTGCAGACCAATTCACATGATGCGTGCAGCTTTCCTTTGTAGTGAACTCATTTATATGCTCTGACAGTTCTTAAAAGGCTGGATGAAGTTGGTTGTTTTGGTGTGTTTTGTTGTTATCTCTTGGCAAGCTTTGTTTCGACAGCATCGTTTCACTCTGCAAACCCCAGGAAATGTCCCTGCCTCTTTTATACTCTTCCATCTCTTAAATCTCTCTCACACACTTCTGTTTCTCTCAGCTTTACAGAATCTGTCCATTGTAATCGTGAGATGGGCCAAAATAATATTCTCACCGTGTGTGCGTTTTGCTGAAAAGAAGTGGAAACAGAATTGATTTAAAAAGAGCAGATTTAAAATTAGGATGGGTAAAACAGAAAAAAAACTAAAGAAAAGAGATAATAAAGTTTTTCTTTTAATTCCATGGATTATTTCTAGCAGAAAACAAAAATCAAGAGCATCAATAAAGCTGATTACATTGTCTGATGGATAGGACTCCTTTTGTGACCTAGTGAGGAAACAAATAAGCACAGATTTCCACAGATAATCTAAGTGGAGATTATTTTAGCCATCAGATTAGTGATCATGGCACTCGGTGAGCATTTGATCGTCTCTGACAGTCATCTTGTGTGGGTTTGTGGGTTGCTCCTGAGGATAGTGCTGCAGCTACAGACAGTAAGGAAGTGGGCGTTTGTTAATTGAGTCTCTCTCATTCTGATTATTCCTCCCCCGTCTTTCCTTTATATCCTCCTCCTTTCTCTGTATCCCTGTCTGTCTTCATCTTTCTCAACCTCCATCCATCTCTCATCATTGTCACACTGTCTCAGAGTGAATCTGTCTGCAGACTAGCATCAGATAATTTATTTTCTGTTGATAGAGGTGTAAATAAGAAAAATATTTGGAAATTGAGTTTATGCTTTTTCAGTGTATCGCATTTTGTGGTTTGATATTTTATTGAAAATAGAAATATGCCACTGTTTCTCATAATAATATTCTACGTTTGACAAAAAATAGTTTTGACTGACTTAAAATGTGGTTTGTGATGCCAAAAGCATATTTATTTATTTATTTTTTTTTAAGTCAGAAACATTCTGATCATTATTTTCAATGTAACACAATCCGATAATACCTGGATGAGGTTATTTACTTGTTAACTATTTATTTTAACTATTAATTATTAATTATTTAATGTTAAAATGTTATCTAATAACTTGAATATGCATGAAAAATATATATTTATAAGGGGGGATCACTAATAATGTATATAATTAAACTAACAATAATGCAAAAGTTGTGTGTATGTAGTGATCTATATATTTTTTGGTAAATATTATCAGTTTATGATAGACAAGTCCCATTTTACGAAAAGGTTGAGGCAAAACTTACACATAGACCTTCTCATGTCCAATATACAGTATTACTAGACATACCAATTTGTATAATGTTTATTCTGTACATTTCGATGTGTATGTGAGTGTGTATGACTTTCTGTGTGCGTTTGCTGTGTGTAAGAGTGAGCTAGAGGGTCCCAGCTGTACTGAAGGGTTTGTGTAATGGCTGTAAATTGGAGTGTATTGTGAGTGAGTCAGTGTGCCCAGTAGGTGCTGCTTTACCAGGAGCTCTCCTCCCACAGTCTGAGCCAGCACAAAAAACACCTACTTTCCTCTACTTTGAACACTGACAGATTTATTCCCTAGCTTTTGACATTACATGCTTTTAAAATGAGTGAGACAATGTCAAACGCAGCACGTTCAGATCCCACAGACAGCATCATTTTGCGGCTAAGTGCTCGAGTTAGGATGTGCCATTTTATTAGTCCTGTTCATTAGCTTGTGTCTGTAAGTGTTCTTAAGGGATCAAGTAGATGCTCTTGAGAGAGAAAGCAGCTGTTTTGATGTTGTCAGAATACCTAATCCTAAACCAGTCCTACTGCATGTGTGCAAGAGAGCTGGAACAAATGCGATCACAGACACATACGGAAAGGACATCACTCAGTGACTGACACAGGAGAGGCTGTGACTGAGTGCAAATTAATTATTCAAGCCTTTTCTGTACAACACAGATTACAAACACCGCTGTGTGTGAGACAGAGAGATATTTGAGTAGATGTGAAGTGTGTGCGCGCTGGAACAGAGTGAGGAGTGTGCACAGCGTGTCTTAGTGCATGTGTCCGTAGACACACTCTGTATTACCAGAACACAAATTGTTCATAGTTTTCCCTCTATTTAACTCTGTACGCATTCATTAGATCATGTTTTATTAGACAAACTCGCCCTCCTCCAATTAAATCTTGATGTCACAGTATCACATCGTTGTGAAAATGCTGCAAACAAGCTAATGCAAGCCAATCACAAACAGTCTCCTAGTTAATCGATGTCTTTAGCTGATAAGCAGTCACTACAGTGACAGACACCATGGTAACTTTGGCCTTGATCTCTCTGAAACTGGAGTCTGAATGGGCTGGAACACGATGTCGAGCACACTCAGTTGTGAGAGATGCTGTAGACGCTGGCACATCACAAATGCTCATAATATGCATCTGCAGAACAAAGTTTTGCAAATTAAATACTTTGGCTGACTTGATATCCAAGAAAAGTATAGTACTGTGAGCTCCATGTGACACATTTTACCGTATTTAAATCCATTCCTTCTGGGTTGCTGATAATTGACAGTTGTAAGTGTGCTGGTGGGCTGAGCTGCTCTTTGTGTGGAGGTTAAAAATGAGCGAACAGAATGTCACTTAACCCCAGAGAGGGCCTTTTTATATGTTTCTTTGTATAAATATGCAGGATTTTAAGGAATAGTTCAGAAAAATATTCAGTGATACAGAAAACGCCAATGGAATCTTGAAGAATTTACTATATTTGGATGAATAAATCAAATTGTAGAGCTAGACACTTAAAGGGTTAGTTCACCCAAAAAATGAAATTGATGTCATTAATTACTCACCCTCGTGTTGTTCCAAACCCGTAAGACCTTCTTTCATCTTCGGAACACAAATTAAGATATTTTTGATTTTGATCCAAGGTTGTTTTTTTTTTACCTCCTCAATAGAAAGCAACGAAATTACCATCATTCAAGGTACAGAAAAGTAGTAAAGACATTGTTAAAATAGTCAATGTGACTACAGTGGTTAAACTGTAATGTTATGATGCGACAAGAATACTTTTTGTGTGCAAAAACAAAACAAAAATAAGGATGTTATTCAACAGTTTCTTCTCTCCCCTGTCATTCTCCTACGCTGTTGATGCAGTGCGCAGGAGCCGGCCAATACTGAGCCGGTGTTCGGCCGTGAACACGGAAGAGCTGCACTGCATCAACTGCGTACAAGACTGACAAAGTAGAGAAAAAATTGAGAAAAGAAAAGTTTTTTTTGTTGTTTTGTTATTGCACACAAAAGTATTCTCATCGCTTCGTAACATTAAGGTTGAACCACTGTAGTCACATTGACTATTTTAACAATGTCTTTAGTACTTTTCTGGACCTCGAATGATGGTAATTACGTTACTTTCTATTGGGGGATAAAAAAACCCTTGGATTTCATCAAAAATATGAAAGAAGGTCTTATGGGTACTAAATGACAGAATTTCATTTTTGAAATAACTTATTTGAAATCAACTTTAAAACTTAAAAACTTTGTTTTTATGTACATTTAAAATAACAAAATAGAGAAAACAAGCAGGATGCGCTTCTGCCGTTTTAGTTTCCATAAACTGGAGCCTGCACAAAAATGAACCGAAACTCAGCGTATTCTTGTAGCACAGACATGAGAAATATGTCTAAAAAAACCTTTTTAAGTGTCTACTTTTAAGTGTCATGTTTTGCTTATTTGACATTAAATTAGACATAGGCTATAGTCTGGAAAATATGTTTGCCTTGCAAATTATTTTGTGGACCCCTGGCTATTGTATTCAGTTTGGGTAAAATTAATATACAATTTGGGAAAAAAATTACTAATTTCATAATGCCCTATTTTTGAGGCTATAATGCTTCAGTGCTCATTCATTGTAAATGCATGGATAAGGCAGCCAGTGCAGTTCTTCAAAAAAACTTTTTTATTGGGAAAAAAAGTAACCCAGGTTTGGAACAAAAGGATCGAGAGATGGAAATGGTAAAGCAAAAGAGATTACAGAGCCATTGGTTAAGAAGAGTACATTCTCCCCCTAGTGGGGAGAGAGGAGATGACAGGGACATGACTTCCATGGACTTTCTATACCTTTCTGTCCTGTCCTTTCATATCTTAGACTAATTCTTTTAGAGTTAAACGATTTTCAGCAATCTGGTCATTACTTGCTGATGTTTATTCATTTGTGGGATGGTGTGTTTGCCATAGGTATATCTAGTTAAGTTACAGTACTTTTCTTTCAGTTGTGAAGCCTTCACACTTTTGCTAAGATAACACAATCTGCAGAGAGATAATGAGAGGATAAAAAGTGAAATTCAGTGATGACTGATTATGGAAACACTCCTCTTGTGTAATTGATTTCATACTTAAGACTAGTCCAGTAATTAAAAATAAATATTTGTAATTTTGTTCAATTTGTTACAGTAATATTTTGGATGGTACTTGAGCCACCAGTGTCAGCACTGTCTACAGAGACTTTTTAGATGATGACAAAACCATCCATTTTTTTTTAAAGTATATTTAAGTTTTTGTCAAAATAAACAAAATGCACATCTCTAATAAAAATAAGAATGTACAGTGGAAATGGACAACAGTCTTTGCTTTATAAACATGACTTGAGCAGTGTGTCTATGGGTGTGATTTTATGTGTGGTTTAAAGTGTGAGGAGTGTGACAAAGGAAGTACACAGTAATATACTGTCTTTTCTTCATCTTTGTTTAGATGAAGCAGCAGCTTCTGTTGTCATGCACAGAAATATAAAAGTTCAAGATCAGCAGCCACTTTCCTCTGTAAAAAGCAGGGCGAGACTTTGTGTGTGTTTGTTTGGGGCTGTCCTTTAAGAGTACTAAAAATAATTTCCTGCAGGAGCCTGTTCTCAGTCTGAGTGTGTGTGCCTGTGGTCTGTAGCTCATATTCTATTTGAGGCAGTTTCTTTCACCAGAACCAAGTTTTACCCCTGACCCATCTCTCGTTCTTTGTCTTACACACACATACAACACTAACACAAACATAAACTCACATAAGGAAGTGTCACAACAGGAAGTAGGGGGTGTTGGGGAAGAAAGATTTAGCTCAGTGAGGCACAGGCTGCAAGGGTCAGTTGTTGTCTACACTAGATGTGTGTATGAGAGTAAGTAGATTCAATCTGGCAATCTGGCAGGCCTGCAAGAAAGAGAGGAATGTGGGCTCACAGGGGGAAATGGGTCTTGCCCCCCACCCCTCCGGCTCATCCTCACCACAGGTAAGACTAAACTACACCTGCTTTTGCATCCATGCGCTCAACTTTTGATGACCCATGCTGCTTGTACTAGCTCATTTAGCTGTAAGAATAATGCTCTGATTTCTGATCAGCACCATAAAGACATTGCAACATTCAGATATGGATCCAGCTGCAAGATCTGGCATTAAGAACACTTTCACAGCATGCAAATATGCCTGCTTTTTTTGTGGGAAAAACAGTACACCAAAAGAATAGTATGTCTAAATTAATTGGAAAACAGGCGAAGTATAAACGTATCTGGATGACCTGCCTATATTCCGGAGTGCACACTTTACTATCCTCTGAGGCCACAGTACGTAGGTATTTTGTACATCTAAATACTACTCATATTCATACTATAAAGAACACATTTTTTTAACACATGTAGTATTTGCTCAGTATGTGATTTCGGAGACAGCTTCTGTATAGTCTTGTAGCATTAGCATGTGACTGTATGTGTATGTGATCTGTAATTGTGGAAGCAGGCATAGAGTAACTTTATTTAACTGTAATCTGTCACTCATGGCTGATAAAACAATGCTACTTGTATTTAATACATTTATGCATTTGAGGATGTGAAGCTTACTAGTAATACTGTGTGTGCGTCTGCTGTGCTGTCAGCACAAGCAGAAGTTTATTAAATATGAGCCATTTCTGTGACTGTTTGCTGCTTTTTTTTGTAGAAAGCGGTGTTCTGAAACGTTATGCAAATTCCGATTAAGAATATTTACATTTTACATTAACGCTTTTAACCAAAGCAACTGACATTGCATTGAATTACATTGCATTTTGTCAATCAAGCATTCCTAAGGAGTTGAACCTCTGACACTGCCAGTGCTAGCGTCATAAAATGCATGTAAATGTTAATGCCACTTTTGCATATCATTCAGCATTCTCAGAAGAACCAGCATTCTGGTGTGCATGTAAACATACTCATTGTATCTGGCTTCTGTTTGTAGGCTTATAGCTGGTTGTTCTTTTTTTTTAGTCTAGATGCGGTTTTACCAAACCTGCATATAGGAAATGTCTGAGACCACCAGCTCTTATCACAGAATCTCATCGTACAAGTATGTGAGAGAGAGAGAGACAGAGCAATGTGAGTTAGTCGGATATTTCTATCTATGTAAGGAGAGATTACACAGTTTAATAATAGTTCCAGGGGTATTTATTGTGGGAACACAGTATCTGGCCTTAGTTCAAATGATGCTAGATGCCTCAAATTAACCACAAATTAAATCACTTTCACAGTGTTATAAATATTATTATATAATCTATGAATACGGATCGATCACAAACTTGTGTAAGTGTAACTTGATTAAAAATGTAAAGCAGTGGTTTAAAAGGATTGCAGCCACAGTGAGAAAACGCCTGCAGGCATGCAGTTGCTCAATGTAACCACAAGGTGGAAATCCAGCACATAATCATCATTTACGTAGAAATTGTTTTACACTCAAGACTGTGAAAAGGGTCATTTGATGCTTGAATTAAGATGCATTAATGGAGCGTGTCCTGCTGCGGTGAGTATGAACTGTTTTGAGGTGGAAATTTCTCCCTGCTGTTTTTGGTGGGATAGGCTGAATCCAGGTTACAGTGGATCCTACTTGTTACTCCTACACCGTTATATTTCTACCTACCTTTCCTTTCAGCTGTCCAATTTTACCTCCTCTCTCTCCCTTCCTCCTTCTATTTCTCCTTCACTTTAGCTCTCTCTCTGTTTCTCTCTCTATCCCCCAGCCCTCCCCTCTTACAAGCGCACACGCGCATTGCTAACAGAAGAATAGCAGGAAACAATATCTGGTTTGTGGTCCAACCATAATTGTGTACGACTCCTATTTTAGTGACATCATTTCCTTCCTTCACAGGAAGTCTGTAGTGAGTGCGAACAGCAGAGAGGAATCATTCTACTGTCTTGTTTTGTTGACAATTTTATAGTACACACACACACACACACACACACACACACACACACACACACACACACACACGTTTGTTTTTGTGAATTGTGGGGACTTTCCATAGGCCGCAATGCATTTTATACTGTACAAACCGTACTTTCTATCCCCCTACCCCTAACCCTAAACCTAACCATCACAGGAAACTGTGCACACCTTTATTTTCTCACAAAAACATCATTTAGTATTTTTATATCAATTAATTTACATTGTGGGGACCGGTGGCTGGTCCCCACGATGTAGGTGAACTCAGGTTTATATTACATTGTGGGGACATTTGGTCCCCACAATGTAATATAAACAAAAGCACACACGCACACACACACTATGACCTAATGAGAATACTTCCCTTCTGGTTCTTGTGGTTCTGTCCTCAACAGTCTTATTTTAGTATCATAGAGATTCTGTGTTTTCATTTTCATTTAAGTTTTAGTAATTTTGCTGTGTCTTTGTCTTAAATGTCTATATGGCTTTCAATCAAGTTAATCTGGCTGTTGATGCTTAAAATGATTAAATAATTGTAATATTTATAAAATAATTGTATTTTATACAATTGTAAAAAATTGTACTGGTTAATGGTTTTAGTTAACTATAATAACCCTTGTCTGCATATGACAGTGGAGGAAATATGACACTATACTGTATAGTTTTTTAGTTGTTGATATTTATGTAACTGTATTTGGCAGAAATAAATAACCAAGAACCTGAGGCGATCTTTCTTTCCATCTTTTCCTCTCATGCCTTTCTTTCTTTTTCTCAGTGTTAAGCTGCATTTATACACAACTATAAGATCCTCCTCCTACCTGCTCTCCGGTTACAAGTGCACAGCCACAAATGCATTGTTCTTGCTCTCTCTCTCTCTCTCTCTCTCTCTCTCTGTGCGTTGTTTTACATTATGCTTCATATGTTTCTGTGACCTCAGTCACACCTTTTATCATTGGCCAGTTCTTACACAGAGATTATTTCCAAATAACCCCTCCAACTCAAGGCATCCATTTGTCTATAAGTGATATTTGTGAACAAAACTAGATAGACTACAGGCCTGATCTGTAAACTGTGAGCTGCTTTTTTCTATTGTCAGATATCACATTTCTTCTAGAGCTTCTATCAGAGAGAAAATAGATAGAGAGAAAGACAGATCAATTGTGAGATAGATGTAAACAAGCAAGGTAGGAAAAAATCAGGCACCTGGAGGGGCAGCTATATTTGGGGTCCTAGGAATGAGTCTCTTCTGAGTTTGACACTTCCTGGTGTGGTGCAATGTTTGTGTGTGCAGCCGGCAGCTAGAGCGTATGTGTATGCGCGTGTGTGAGTGCAAGAGACAGCCACCATGGGAGGAGAGCATGAGATGAGCACTTGAGAGAGAGAGAGAAAGACATGAAGAGAGGACTGGAGGGATACCCTTTGCCTTATGGCTCTGCTTAGACCGGGACTCTAAGAACTTCCTGAGAGAGAGAGCGAGAGAGAGAGAGAGAGGAAGGAAGGAAAGAGAGAGAGAGAGAGGAGTAGGGGGGAGGAATGTTGGGGTTTGCTTATAGGATTAAGTGTCTTAAAGGCGGATGGGAAGCGGATCACACGTGGAAGTCTGCAAGGATCTGGAACACTGAGCTCTGTTCGCATTGTCCTCCCTCTCTTTCTGAGAGGCGGAGAGCAGGATGGAGCGACCCTTCTCTTCTAGTTTTTCTCATCATGAGGACTCTCTGACTGCATGACTTTGGGATTGGTTACTGTTGTTTGATTGACGGCCAAGGCTCCTGATGGAGCAGGAGCTAGGAGCAGGTTCGCAGGACAGGGAAGAGGTCACAACCTCTCTGGCCTCCACGTCCGCTTCTTCATCCAATTCTGACCTTCTGTCCAACCCCTTGCCTGAGGGTGAAAGAGTCGCGGTGGGTCGCCGGCATAGCAGCAGGGCTTTTCCAGGGTTACGGCTGTTTGGAAGGAGGTGAGTCGAACACACACTTGATGAGTGCGTTCTGAGCTCAGCGTAGTGCTCTTGTGTTTGTCTACATGTAGATGTAAAGAAAGATTGTGTATTTATGAGAACTTGCGGAGAGTGTGTGTGTGTGTGTGTGTGCGCGGGTGCTCAAGTTTCCATTCAATGTTTCCATCTCAAACCTGAGCCCTGTAATGTGTGTTTGCAGAAACAACGTGTCTGTAATGCAGTGCATGTTACCTAACCAGACTGTGGCTGTGTGTTTGCTCACTGACAGTTTGTGTTGTGTTCAGGCTGGGCATAGTTAAGGTGTTCTGGTAGCAACAGCTAATCTATAAAATAAAAATATAAATAATCCGCAACGTATTTAATTATCAATTAATCGCATCTGTGCGCTGTTCATGAAAAACATCTGTCAGTCATGTTATTTTACAGTAGTGAATAATGAATCTGGAAAACAGTGGAGGACTAAATTATGTTTTTATATATATATATATATATATATATATATATATATATATATATATATATATATATATATATTTTGTTAGACATTTAATGTAAGTTTAAATTTCTACTTGTAACACAAATATTTTTTATGAACAATTGTAATGGAGTATATGTTCAGATGAGTGAATTTTTGCTCCTCCTACCGAACCAGTTAACATTTTGTATGTGCTTTTGTCTTTCTGAATTATCATTAAATTATGAATAATTTTATCTACTACTTTAACTTTTACTTTCAAAAAACTTTTAAATTCTAACCCCTTTTTTTGCACACAATATTTATTTGCACGTTCACTATATTTGTTTTCATTGTTGTTTTCATTGGTTTCTATTTCTGCAGCATTGTAGCTGACAGCTCATATTGATTGTGTTTTGTATAATACTAAAATGTTTTAATTTCAGCTATATATCATTGTGCATTACTTTCAATATGAAAGCAACAGTGGATAATTTATCTCAAATGTTGAAAATCTCGAGAGAGTCTGCCCACGCACTCTTTTAATTGCGTGTGATTTGTGATTTGATTTGGTCATGTCTGGTGTGGACAGACAAATTGCATTGTGTAACTTAGAACACTGTATTAGGATGGCCGTCCATCCAGGGTTTTCCCCTGCCTTCACGCTGGGATAGGCTTCAGCACCCCTGTGACCCTACACAGGGCAGGTTCTGAGAATGGCCTAATGGATGGATGAATGGGTTTGGGGTTGTCTTGAGTAGTCATCCTTGGGTTAGTCATCTTCTATTTTTAATCTGGTTTCTTCCTATGCATCAAACGATTTTAAAGAGCAAACAGAACATGATGGACTGATAAGAGAGTGTGAGAGAGAGAGAGGTGGATGGTAGGATATGCAAACTCATCCCATCCTACAGAATATGCTTAAAAACAATCATAACATGTACATAATGACGTAGAACATAAGATCACAGAGTGATTAGATATGTTATAGAGTGGGGCAGATTTGCTCGACTAAAATTATGCATGTTAATGTCAGCTCTATAAGGTTTGTCTAAAGACTTTTCAGCATGACAACATTTTTATCACCTCTATTACCTCTCGCCTTCTCAGCTCTGCATGTGTTCCCACTGATGAGACAGCTCCTGCTGTGTGCTTTTGTTTCAAGCTTATTAATTGATGCATGAAGATGATCAGAGATGTGAGAAGAGGATGTCAATCAGACTGAATTAGAGCTTGATTTCTCTGGGATCACTTTATTCTCAGACAGATCACAGTAATAATAAAGACTAGAGCGAGTATATATGTGTGTATGTGTGTGGGTAAAATGAGCATGTGTCTTCACTGTGTGGTATGTGAAAAATTCACACTGAAGAAATGTAAAATCAGCTTTAAATAATGGTCATCATTTATATTTTAACTTCCCCCGCTCACACACACCTACTCTCTCTCTTTCTCTCTCTCTCTCTCTGTATTTGTTTACTCTGTCATTTTGTATGTTTACATTTCCATGTCTTTGTAAGCAATCTCAAGCAGGGTTAGTTATGAAACTCCACCCACTGTTTGTTTGATTGTTTACTTTTTTATTGAGTACTCAATTGAGTTTACATCTAGAGCCTCTGTGACATCAGAGATGACGTTAAACACAAATGAGAGCGAGTGTGCATAAATACATTAACCTTAGTGTACTTTAGGGCATGATGGGATATTTCTGATTATGCCCTGGAACTCTCGGTGTCACCATGGCAACCCTATGTCAGGCTGGAAGAACTCAGCGGAGACGCATTCATCATTGAGACTCCAAATATCTGGGTCATCTCCACATATAACTCTGTATGACAAATAAGCCATGGGAACATTTGACAGTACTGACTCATGTGCTGTATGTGTCAATGTCTGATGTCCTCTGAGTCTCTTCATACTTTTAAAAGTGTGTGTGTATGTCTGTGTGTATATCTAAGAGGCAATTTACTTCATCAAATTAGCATGCTGCTGCCCCCGTATTTGGGCCTAACTACTGTATACAGAATGAAAAACTGAACACCATTTCTCATGACATATTATTTAATTATTAGGGCTGTCAATAGATTAGAATTTTTAGCTTTTTTCAAGGTAAATTTAAGTGACTTTCCAAAAAAGGACACTTGGAGACTCCAAAAGGACACCAAATAACCAAATAATATATGAAGTCCATATAATTAATACATTTATGCTCACCAAATAGGGCTGCGACAATAAATCGATGCTTCTCGATTCGTGGATCAGTTCTGAGATTTTCTGAATGCATCGCAATTCTCTCTCGAATCGATTCTAAGCTTAGTTTTTAACAGCAGATGGTGCTCTAGGCTAGTTTTTAATTGCACACTCAAACGCTCAAGAAGAAGAGCACTTGTGCATTCAGTTGAGTATGAGAATGTACTTGCATCTCAGAATTCTTTTATGACGTGAGACAGTGTTAATTTCGTTAACGTAAACTAAATGAAAAATGTTTGTTGACGACCTTTTTTTCCATGACTAAGACGAGCCGATGAGAGATGACACCAATTTAATTTAATGATAACGTGACAAACTACACGTGCAATATCGTTGATGAAAAAAGACGAGACTGAAATGTGGTTAAAAGGCTAAACAATTGACCAAAATCACTCTTTTGAAATCACTTTTTGTTTTGGTCGAATAAAGGAGACAAAACATTACAGACTGTCTTTACGAGCGGCCATGCTTACGCCAGATTTGGGATTGCCAGATTTCCAGAATTTAAAAACCCCTATCAGAGCTTTTCTGTTATAAGAACATTTCATTAGAATTTTTTACTTAATCTTTGCTATCTGGCAACCACGAGCCCTCTACACCGAGGAAGAAGCGCGGATGATCTGAAAACACAGACAAATAAGCTGGAGTTCAGCTATCTTTATTTGAGATTTTCTACTTCAATTAAAGTGCCTATATTGCGCTGCTCATTTACTGGCTAAATCTGGGACCAAAGTGCAGGCTCTGGGACCAAAGTGCAGGCTGATATCCAGCAGTGGTTCTCAAACTGACGAACATGAAAGTGCTGTTCATTTTATTCTACTCCACCTTAAAATAACATGAAAACTGAACATGTATTTCTAGCAGGTAAAATGTCGTATATACACGACATTCAATCAAATTACCTCATCTTTCGCAGTCAAAACTGACTGCACCCACACAAGCCAGCATCGCACTACATTATAGTGCTGTTCTCGACAATATAAAGTGGGGATTTAGCACTTACTAACATGAAGAACAAATAGACTGCATGTAGATTTAAGATTAAAACTCTCTTCGATACAAAAACATACCCTTCTGTGAGGTACTGTTTTTAATGTTGATCATATTATACCAGCAAGAATACTGCCCGAACATAATATAATATATAATTTCCAGAATATTGATTTTATACAGTTCAACAAACAAAAGGGTAATGTGTACATTTTAAACAGTATTGTCAGTATTTTTGCTCTGTTTTGCAACGAAAGCCACAGCAGAACTGCAGCACACAAGCTGTTTCGTGAACGTGAACGAATCTTCAATGATCCATTCATAAATATAGCTGCTTTGATACTGAAAGAATGAATGACTCGGTGATTCACTCATAAAAACAGTGACTTACCGCCACCTACTGGCGGTTTTAATGTAATATTTAAAAATATCACCATTACATGTATTGCATTTTCTAAAAAAAAATATATTTAAGGCATTACTTATTTTACAAAGGTATTTATGAAGGTTAAAAAAAATGCACTGGAAAAATCGATTTGCAGTCTAAGTGGAAAAGAGAAGGTACAGAGAAGGATGTTAAATCCCTCAGGGGTTACGACACTCTAGTCTAGAAAGTTTGAGAACCACTGAAAGAGGATATCTAAATTTGCACAAGTGCTACTGATAAGAGTGCAATGTCAATACAGCCTGTTACCTTGATTCAAATTTTTTATAAACTTAAATGAATTGGTCTAAAGAGAAAATTATGACTATTTTGTCTAAAGACTACATATAAAATAGCTATAAAAATTAATGTTGGTAACTGTAGTTTGACTAAAAGTAATGACTAAGACTTGACAAAAATGTGATGACTTTTCGTAGAAAACTAGACTAAAATATGAAAGACTTATATGACTAAAATGTGACTAAGACTAAGGAGCATTTTTGTCTTAAGATAAAGACTAAGACTAAATCAAAAATGGCTGCCAAAATTAACACTGACATGAGATTAATGTAAACATCCCACTGCAAACACCCTTGTAATTCGCTTCAACCTTTTCAAACTTTATGAATGATTATTTTACAGAAGGTTCAAGACAAGTGGTGTGTGTGTAAACGAATTGAAAGCAAGCATAGTACAGCTGTTTATAAAACACGCAGTGCCATCTGCTGTTAATAAAAACTCTGAATAGATTGCGTTCAGAATCGAGAGAATCATGATGCATTCAGAAAATCTCAGAATCGATCCAGAATCATTTCTCAATTCGCGATGTATCGATTTATTTTCCCAGCCCACCAACACCAAACCACCCATGAAAAAAAAACATTGCAGAAAAAAAACTTTCAGAATTCACAGTGCTTGTTTACTGTTCAGATACCGAACAGAACCACACAGAGATGCCAAAAAACAAACAAAAAAAACAAAACAAGAACCCTAAACCAACCACAATGACCTGACTGCATTTTCCTTCTACAGTACATGGATCCATTCAGAAATGCTAAACACAGCAACATACACATGACAAATCCAAACATTATGAATCTGTATGAAAACAATGTGACTGTACTGCAATGCGTCTGTGCATAAATACAATGTGTGTTCAGTGCATCAAGAGCGCACATACCCGGACATACAATTGTTTATAATGGACTCACGCATTGTTGGGACTCATTGTTTGAATGAATTCGCTTACTGGAGCATTGAACTGAAAACTTTCTTGGAGTTTAGCGGCTTAAATGATATAATCGCAAATAGAGAAGCGAAATTGGATTATTAAAGGGTTAGAATATAAATTTCCACCTACCAGGGTTAAAGGTGCTTGAGCTATTGTCAATGCTTAGTTTGATAAACTCTCAACTCAAAAGATCATCTAACAGTGTTGCCAGATCTTGCTAGAAAAAACAAAACAAAACAAGAACAAGCCGGCCTGCAAGCCATTTACGGCCCCCTCCACCCGGCCCGCTACTGATCTCAAAAATAAAACATAATCCAGCCCACTAAATTATTATTATTATTATTATTATTATTATTATTATTCTCTAGTTGCTACCTGTCTGATATGCAAAGAAAAAGTTGCAGTTCTAAGGGGCCATTCACATATCGCGTCACATAGCGGCCGCGCCAAAGTGCTTTCGCTCCCATGGCATCTGTCTTTGCTATGCAACCGTGAGCTGTGCTCTCCACGATGACGAGGAAGTTTCAGCAAAAGAAAAATTAATTTCTAGTCCTTGCGTTAGCTCTACTACTAGATATATTTATGGAAATTAGAAATATTTTTCTTTTTTTTTATCAGTGTCTATTGTAGTGTCTTATTATTTGATGTGGATGTGTATAGATGTGAATTAATGTGAGACAGTAAACGCTGTTGGATGCGAGACAATTTTTGGAAGAAATTCCAACAGTAAAGTGAAATTGAATTGAATTGATAAACCCGCCCTGTACAGCTATGATCAGCTGTTTGGCTGACCTTTCGATGTTGTTATGGAAAGGCCAAAGCTCATCGTTTGGTCCTGGTCACATGACCTGCGGTGCGCTTGCGGCATTCTGAAAAGTTGATGTTTTCATCTCGCTGTGGCTTATAGCGCGCCTGGAAAAACGAGTGCACTGCACCGCATGCGCGTCACTTCTATTATGAGCGCTTGCCTAATTTACAGTAAAAGCACTCGCGCAAGTCGTGAGCATTGATTTAAACCACCAAAACACGTCCGATGCCACCAAACGGCATCTTGGACAAATGTGGCTCAGCTGTGTGAGCAGAAGCGCAGTATGCACTTTGTGTTTTGAAGTGCACATCAGCCCCATGCTGATGTAATAAAGTCACAGAAATATGCATAATACAGTATGTTACAGAACTCAATGACTGCGCTGATAGTGGCTGTGCATGAAAATAAGACCAAAATATAGCAGCAAGCAGCAATTAACGGGGCCAAGCACAAAAAAGGCAGAGATTATGAGTCATGCAAGAATTGCTGGGAGCATCAGACCAACCACAACAATGAGTAATTAAAGACATTTTTAGATTATTTTAGGCAAAACGACTAAAAAAATGACAAATATCACTAGTAATAATTACTTGTAATTAATTAATTACTTAATAATTAATTGCTTGTCACTTTTGACCATTAGATGGTGCTGTTACAAAATTGATGTTGTGTAGTCAGTGTGAGGTGACTATGACACATACAAAGTTTGGTGTAAATATGCTAAAGCACTGCAGAGTTACAGCCTCAAAATCATTTTGGCTTTATGCCATCAAATTCATTGATGCGGTATTTGAGAACGAATTGGTCAATAAAAAAGCTTTTTGCCTGCATGGTGTGAAGATGATCTTAGGCGATTTTGGTGAAAATTGGACCAATGGTCTAGGAGGGGTTTGAAAAAGTAGGTTTTCACCAAATTCAAAATGGCAGACAACAGTTTTGACCAAATATGGCATAATTGGTAGTTGTTCTCAGTATGACTCAAGGAATATTTCAAGACTTGTTTCATTAAAATTAATCAAAAGCATTTTTTAAAAATTTCATTAGAATTTTTGACCACAAGTTGGCAGTGCCTCACAACTTGATGAGTACCTTCAGGGCATGGTCCCGATTACCCATGCTGAGTTTTGTAGTAATACGTTAATACGATCGTAAAATACATAATACGCCAAAATTCATATGCCAAAATTCAAAATGGACGATATGGAACAATTGGGTATCTTTCAACTCTGTATACTGCACTGAATCAAAAGAGACCAGTTTTAAGATTTTTGGGCAAACTGCCCATTTAGATAGAGACTCATGATGAGACTGTCCTTTATTGGTTTCACAATATTCTGGCAAAATTTCATAACTTTCTTGCAAGCTGATCTTTGTGCTGCCATATACTCAATAGCAGAGGAATAACAATAATAAGAACATTAACCGGGACAATAAGTGTCTACAGACCTTCTGTGCTTGGCCCCTAAATATCACCACCCACACCGACCCAGTTTAATAACTCCATGAACTTGATTGCTTTATGAGCCAAACCCAAACAAGCCCAAAATGCTTATAATAAGTGAACATATCAACACTGCAAAAGAGCGCTCAGCAAAGCAGCCTTGCAAACATAAACTAAACACCTTTGTTAATGGTGGTTTTGTTAAAATTGCCTAAAATGTCTTTGGTTGCTTTAGTATTATTTTGGTCAAAAACAGTGGACTATTAAACGTGAGATGCCAGAAATTTGCTATGGTTTCCACAGTGTCAGTCATCATAATTTCGCAAATGAATCATGTTCCGTACACGCAGAACAATAATTTAGGGGTCTCACTCTCGTATTTAAAGGAGTTTTTCACTCCTAAAATTTTACATTGTGTACTTGGCCAATGTCTTAAATTGAGCAACTGGGCAGTATTTAGACTGATTTATATCAAATAAATCAATCTGTCTATATCAAACTGAAGAGTTCAAGACAAATTCATGTACATTTTTAAATGTCATATGTTACCTGCTATATGCAGCTGTGATTCATTTGGCCTATAGCTGTGTCAAACAGGCAGGATTAAATTTGTGCCAGAACAAACCAGATCCACCACCTCCAGAACTGGATCTGGCACCTATTTTAGTTCTTCTCCTACATGCCACTGATTTATGCTATGACACTTATGCATGTTTCATTAAAAATAAGGCGCTTCATTTATTAAGTTGTCAATAAAAGTGTTTTCACAGAACACTATGTTAGCACAATCTACATCACAAGTGAGTGTCATGACATAGTTTTCTAGATATAATCAAGAAAGAACCATAATCATCAGTGCAGTCTACTTTGTTTGCAGTGTAGGCAGTTTGATCTTGATGGGAGCAATGATGTTTTGCCGTCACAACACATTCTTTTAAATTTCTTGATTTTTTTTTTTTTTTTTTTTTTCTTTACAGTGCAAAATACCAGAGAGATGGATGAACAAATTAGGAGAGTGAATCCAGCATGATTTTTATCTGTTTTCCTGTGCAATTCTTCAGGAGAACCTTTTCATTTTTGTGTGCTTGTGATGAGTACGGAGTGAGAGATGGGAAAGGAAGTGGGAAGGCAGGACAAGATGGACAGAAAACGCACTTGAAATCATTTGTCGCATTATAGCTACAGATTCCTGTTTGACAGCACATTCAGTTGCTCATTTGAGCAGAGGAACTCTGTATTCTTAAAGCTGGACTGAGAACAGTGTTCAGATTGCAGATATGACAGATGAGTGTAGTGGTCAGTGCAGAACAGAAGATGATCTGCCCTTTGTCCTCTCTGTGTGCTCTTCTCTCTCTCTCTCTGTGCTTCCCTGAATGATGGCCCATTCAGAACTGCAGCAGAAGCCACAGAACTGAGCATCCATCTGTCAGCACCTCACGACCTGCCTCTCTCTGCAAACTGAGAGAGACGGAGTGAAGGAGAGCGGAGGAAGGGTTTTGTCAGTTCATTTAGAGTCAGCGTGTGTTTGTGTCTATTAATAGCCATGTCTTGCAAATGTGTGTCTGTGTGGTGTGTGTAAATGTGTATGTGTAAGCTAGCTCAACAGATTTGTGTGCCTGATATATAGCATGGCAGTTGGATGCGCAAACACTATGGGCTGCAGTGATGTGTCTTTTCTTTCAGCAGAGCGAGATAAAGTGAAACTAATAAAGGAAGACAGTTAATCGGTCAGTGTTGAACAGGGATGCAGCATGATATCAGAGCCATACTGCTCTCCAATAGCAATCCTAACTCGTATTGTGCACTAGTGGAGATCAGGAACGAGGTGCACCACAGAAGCCTTAAAAAAATGAAGAAAGTTTGTGGTCGGTAAGATTTTTTTGAAAGAGTTATACTCACAAGGCTGCATTAATTTATATATAAATGAAAGTTCTAAAGAACATCATTTGTTTGAAGTACTGTAGACATATTTTGCAACATAAATGTCCTACTGATCCCAGACTTTTGAACAGTAGTGCAAATGAATTAAAAATCACCAATACACTATATTTGTTAATAAATAAATCATCAATTTAAAAATAAAATATAAATATATAATAATAAATTGCAACTGTATTATAAGTGGAAACATTTTAGTAGACTAACCGTATTGATTTTTAGCTTGTAAAGAAACAAGCTTTTATAGCAGGCCGCTTCTCTTTTTCTTTGCTGCAGACAGCACCATACAGCAGCTGAAGCGAGAGGAGGCGTAGAAGCATAGTGCTGGGTGCCGCTCGGAAAAAGTTACCTACTAGGTCACAATTCATGTGCACTGAAAGGGGTGGAACAGATAGTGGGCGCAACGCTGTGAAACGGTGCCACGGTTGAGTGTGAGAAGAGGCGTGTGCATCTCACTGTATGTATGTGTGGGCGTCCCAGAGAACACTGCCGCCATAGGCGACTGCCGATATCGCTTATACCAGGATCTTGTACTGGTAACATGGAGATCTGTGCACAAATCCTGCTCAGTAATTCTCCATCAATTAGCTTTAAGTGAAGTCTTCAGTCTTAAAAAGTATTTTGTACTTGCCAAAACCAATTTTTAGTGGCATTTGTCTCTTCTTTGGCTTTGTTTTATAGAACAGGAAGACAGTAGAGGAGACAGGAAGCAATGGGAGAGGTGAACAGGATCAGGAAAGGACCTCAAGCTAGGACTCGAAATTGCTACTGCTCCACATGTCAGAGCACTGCCCACAAGGCTATTACTCTGAAAAAAATAGTCAGATGGTGAGAGTTAAACATGCAGCCAGTAAAGCATGTATTAATGATTCTGTTATAAATTACTGGAGCTCTAGGATAATGGATTGACTAAACCAAAACCTGCACTGCCTGATTTAGATTAGATATGAAGTGCTTTATGATTTTTTTATTGCTCAGTGTTAAACTGATGAACTAAAGCATCGGCTAAACGCACACAAAAGAAAAATGCTACACACACATCAAGGAAGTTCTGATCTATGAGCTGACTGAGGAAGTAAATCATTGTTCACCATTTGTGTTTTATAGTAGAGCTTTGTGCGTTTTCATGTGTGTAAAGGTGGGTGGGTGGATGTCTATAGCTTAAAAGAGCGGAGGTTTGGGCTCAAACTGAGTTTTTCTGTTCACAGTTCTCTGATCTCATTTTCTTGCTACCACTCTCTTTTAACCTGTTTATTTGATTGAAGTGATTAAATATATTGCTCTAAATAGGATAATGTTCTTTGTCATGATTTACAATGATTCAAGCAGAAGCCTAACAGAACCTATGAACCTATCATGCCAAGTATCTAGTTGACAACAATATTTTAATCATTAACTGATTTAAATTTTAATAACAATAAAAGGAAACTCGAGCTTCAAAAAAGATACAAAAGTTCTATAAAAAGTATCATAAAAGTGGTCTAGATGACTACTGTTCCAACTATTCCAAGCCATGTGATTGCTTGGTGTGACAAAATTTACTGTGTTGCTCAATTCTCTTCCGAAAATGCTTCTATTTTACATTTTCTAATTTGTTGTTGTTGTTGTTGTTGTTGTTGTTGATCATAAAAATTATATATGATATATTTGAGAATATCTTTTATTCTTTTTTTATGTGTTTCCTTTCAGTAGAAGCAAGGAAATGCTTTTTTGAGCTGTATTGGTAGTTTACTCTTATTATGTGCAGAATGTCCCATGCATACACTCTAAAAAATGCTGGGTTAAGTTGGGTTGAAAATGGACAAACCCAGCAATTAGGTTGCTTTAACCCAGTAGTTGGGTTAAATGTTTGCCCAACGTGCTGGGTAGTTTTATTTAACTCAACTGTTGTATAAAAATTACTTTATTGCTTGCTTAAATTGAACCCAAAATATGCTGGAAATTAACATTTATTAATATGTTTATTAAATGAGCATTTATTAATAGGATAATGAATAATAAACAATAAACATTTATTAAATTGCTTATTAATAAATGTACACCTTTTGATTATTATTGTTGCCTCTAGTAATTATGTGTCTGATTTTTAATTTCTCACCTATTTTGGATTAATTTTAAGACAGACATATAGTCATTTTTAATCAGTAGTTGGGTTAAATAAAACTACCCAGCAGGTTGGGCAAACATTTAACCCAACCACTGGGTTAAAACAACCCAATTGCTGGGTTTGTCCATTTTCAACCCAACTTGGGTTGTTTTTAACCAAACATTTTTAGAGTGTATAACATCCGTGACATACATCCTATTCATCTAAAGGGTGTAGATGAGTTAAGATCCATATGCACACAGTCATGCATTAATGTCTTTTTGTGTGTTGTGTGTTTGAGCACACCTGTGTTGGTTTAAGCAGAAGGTAAGAAGAGGTGTGCCTTGTCATTAATGACAACATTTTCTACCTCTCCATCATGTGTAAAAATAAATACCTCCTCCTACTAATGTGTGATACTCTAGAGCAGTGGTTCTCAAACCTGTACTGGAGTACCACCAGCCTCTGGTTTTCTGAGTGGCTAAATCATCTGTCATAGGTAAATATCCATGTCTGTTTGAAAGGATCTGTTCTGTTGACACAGTCTAAATAAAAGGAAGATCTTGTGTTTGCATCAGGAGTAAAGTGCCTGTCCGCATTAATATTTATTCCACCTTTTCACCCAACCACAGAGTTCTCATAATATCAAACTTTCAGTAGCGGTCAAATTGCCAATAGCAGTGAAATTGCACAATTCTCCACGCTATTATATCACAGCAAAAACGAATTTGCTATTGAAAACAGCAAGGATGCATTAAATTGATCAAAAGTTACACTAAAGACATGTATAATGTTAAAAGATTTGTTTCAAATAAATGCTGTTCTTTTAAACTTTCTATTTATCAAAGAATCCTGAAAAAACAAATGACACACAATTGTTTTCAACTGTGATAAGAAATGTCCTGAGCAGCAAATCAGCATATTAGAATGATTTCTGAAGGATCAGTAATGATGCTGAAAATTCAGCTTTGCCATCACAGGATTAAATTATAATTTAAAATATTCTGAAATATGATTTTCTGTATTTTTGATTAAATAAACGCAGCCTTCGTGAGCATAAGAGACTTTCAAAAACAATTAAAAACCTTACTGACCTCAAACCTGTGAACTTAATGAAGTAAACAGGAATAAAGAAAAAAGACATTAATTATGAGCTTTAAGTTGTTTTTGCTTTTTCTAGTCAATATTGTTGTTTGAATTACTGCATGTTAGGCTGCATATATACAGATTAAATATTTGGACATTTATCCAGCCGTGCGTGTGTGTATATATATATACGTGTGTGTGTGTGTGTGTGTGTGTGTGTGTGTGTGTGTGTGTGTGTGTGTGTGTGTGTGTGTGTGTATGTGTGTGTGTGTATACTGTATCAGTACACACACAATATATCGGCCAAACTACTGGTGTTTTTGACATCACTGCTCTTCCACTGGGAATATCAGCCATCTGCCACTGCAACAGCCTCTGATCTTTTTCCCCATTAACACACACACACACACACACACACACACACACACACACACACACACACACACACACACACACACACACACACACACACACACACACACACACACACACACACACACACACACACACACACACACACACACACACACACACACACACACACACACACACACACACAGTGATACTCACAATAAGGTCACCAGCCACTATATTCTCCTGTCACAATTTCTCTGTCTCTCCATGTCTATCCATCCGTGTCTTATTCAGTGGTAACCGGTCAAAGATAAAGGGACACCAAAATAACCAAAAATAATCTGATTTTTCAGGGCTTAGACTCTTGAAAGTCCTGTCATTTTGTGTCTGCATTTGTCTTTTTGTGTGTGCAGTGTCCCTTTTTTACATACCTCATTATTTTTCACAGATGGATTTGTTTTGTTCCCGTTAACCATGATACTGTGACTATTCTTGCTGCTGTTGGGGAAAAAGGAGATGGATAAAAAAGAGGGGTAGTTTTTCTTCATGCTATCTATTGGCCATGTTTAAAATCTCATTACTATCTCAAAGATGAAGCAGGGATGCTGGTTATGGCCTGTTAAGTGTTATTTGTAAGATGGGTTGTGTCTTTTGATGTAACCTGACAGAAACAGGGTGATCAATATCTACCATTATCTTGGTTATAATCAGAGGAGGATGAATTTCAGCTGCACATTTGCTAAAAGCTCTGATGACAGCTGTCAGTTAGAATTTGCTGAGCCGTTGAGATTGCTGATCTTAGAACAGTCATGAAAGATGCTGCTTTTTAACAGCATGTTAGCTTCCATTACATGGCCATGGAGACTCTGGCATCTCTGTATGTCTGGTTCTCTCTTTCATTCACATTCAACTAATTTGACTGAGGAGCTGAATAAGAGGTCTGTTTTCAGGTTTACATGTTTGCTGTTTAAGCATACATGCTGGTTACATTAGCATTCTCCTAAAGTTGTAGCAAGAAGCACCATGCTGCTCCAGAGGTTGTGTATATGTGCGTGTTAGCTTATTTATGTGTCGTGTTGAAGCAGCATAAGAGAAGGTAGATGTTGGTTAGAGTAATGTTCTTTCCCAAAAAACAGAAATTAGAAGATTAATTAAGTTTGAACCACTGCAGTCACATCGACTGTTTTAACAATGTCTTCAGTACCTTTCTTGACCTTAAAAAAGTGTTGGTTAAATTGGTGTCTATCGAGAAGTCATTAACCTCTTGGATATAATCAAAAATATCTTAATTTGTGTTACGAATATGAACAAAGGTCTTACGGGTGCGAAACGACATGAGGGGGAGTAATTAATGACACAATTTTCATTTTTGGGTGAACTAACCCTTTAAGGTTACTATAAGGTTTCATGAAAACAGTAGAGGTCTATGTTATGTTCACATTTGGATAGTTTGGTAAATATACTAAACAGGACTGGTGATCAATACAGATTTCCAGGGCATTGTCCTGTTGCACTACATTATTACATTACATTGTGGTTTGCTGCCATCTACTGGAGGATACATGCTAGCAGAACTGAAGTGGTTTGGGGGTGGTATAAATGTTTTTGAAAGAAGTCTCACCAAGGATGCTTTTATTTGATCAAATGCATTAAAAACAATGATATTGTGAGATATTATTACAATTTAATATAACCGTTTTCTCTTTAGTTTCACATGATCCTTCAGAAATATGCTGATTTGGTGCTCCTAATATTTTTGTGGATGTTTTTTCAGGATTTTTTTGAATAGAAAATTCATAAGATCAACATTTATTTGATATAGAATTGTATAGTGTAATTGTATAGTGTAAGTGACTTTACTGTCACTTTTGATCAGTTTAATGCATATTTGAAATGCTTTTGAGAACTCGGCATCTAGAGATTATCATTTTGAGAAGAGTTTGATATCTGAGTGCACAGGAACAGAATGATGCACATTGAATTGAAACTTCAAGACTACACACTATTATGCCTGTAATGCCTGCTTCTGACCAGCAGATGCCTCCCTTTCTTAAAATCTGCGACAACCTGTTTGCTCATACAAGGGTGTGTGCAGGAGGAGAACTGCTGATTAGATGGCATATGAAGATTGGGCTGTCAGAGGAAATATGACTGACAGCTGGTCTTAGGCTGTAGCGCAGATGATTATGAGCCTGACACCCAGACAGAAGCAGCAAAAGGTGTAAGCGGCTTCTGAGACGGCACGTTCAGTTCACACATGACAAAACAATATACACGCAGCTTCTGTTACTTGTTTGCATGGTGACTCACGCTCCCTCTCATTCCTCCCACTCCTGCACTCAGAGATGGAGTTCTAAATATAATCCCCTTGTCTGGTTTGTGAAATGCTAATGTAAAATCCTTCTGTCTTGAACTATCAAGACTAACAAACAACCTTGTCTAATTCGTGTCTGTTGAGCAGTGTAACAATGTAGCAGTAGTGTAGCAGCCACAAATACTCTGAGCAGCACCTTTACCATATATGGCGGAGGCAGACGCGTAGTTCATCAAAAGCATCTGCATAGAACAAACTCTGTTTGTGTGTGCACATGCATAAAGACAGAGTCAGGGTGAATAAGTGTTGGTGTGGGTTCAGGTGTGGGGGAAGGAAGTGTACAGTGAGTGAATGCATGTGCGGCTGTTTCAGTAAACGTTTTTTTTAGTTTCTGCCCCCAATTACTCATAGCTCACAGCATCCCTTGTATTATGTTAAACATCTGGGTACTTTTTTTATGGCGGAAGCCAAACTTACCCTAATTGTATTCAATACAATTCCCCAGTTTGTATTGATTCCCAGCAAACTAAACATGCATGATATATATGCCTTCAAAGAAAGTTCTTCAGTGTCTGCCAAATACATGAATGTAAATACCCTCAGAGGGTAGTTTAGTTTTTGTTTCAGGAGCTGACATTTTGCACGCACATTCCATTAAAGTGTTGACAACTCTAAAAGAAAAACATTACAGGTTAAAACTAAAAAAAAAAAATCAAAATAGGTCAAATTGATCTGCAACATAGTATAAGATGTCTTTCTTTCTTTCTTGACAAATTTCAGTTTCTTGACAGGCTTCTTGTACATTTTTGGAAACAAAAACTGAAACTTAGAGCATGGCTGCTTTTTTTGTTTTTGTGTGTGTTAGATGCAGTAAACTGCTCTGTCTGAGATAGGACTGTCAGTCATTATAAGACAAAAAAGCTGTTGCGGTCCAACCACACGGGCAGCGTCCTGACGCACACACATACTGTTTGCGGCAGTGGCATCACACTGTGATCAAAGGGACAGTTGCCGTCTCGCTGTCACATCTGAGTTAAGAGACTGCCACAGAGGCATACACCCTTTTCCCCAGCACAAACATGTGTACCCATGTACGCATGCACACACACGCTCAGACACATATATATAGCTGGCTTGAGGATGTTTGTGGTTGATGTCCTCCCCATAGGAAACTGGGTGCTCATTTGTGTGTAAAATAGTAACCTTGCTCTCGGGTTGGTGGGGGAGTCGAGAGGATGTTAGTTGTTAAAACTGGCAGTCTGTGGTAATTGGGGGGTCTTTTTTTTCTTGCTGTCAGAGCTTAACCTGCAGAGACAATATATAAGTAGTAATAAGTTGATAGGTTCCACCCGAAAGTGTAAAAGCTTTGAGGCACTTTCAGAACTTTGTTGGTTTAATCAATCCGTCCAATGCTGTTGTCCAACCAACAGAAGTGTTTTGGTCTTTAATTTGGCAATACGTTTGGTGCAGAAATGACACACTTCACCTTTAAAACCATTATTGAAAGTTAACTGAATTATTGAATTAGGGCTTTCTTTCATCTTTGCAACACAAAAGAAGAATGTTTCTGAAAAATGTCAGAAGTATTTATTTTTTTTTGTCCATGCATTGAAAGGCAAAGGGTTCCTAATGTTGTTTGGACCGCAGTGCTTTCCAATGTATCTTTCACAGAAAAAAATATTAATGCAGGTTTGGAATGGAGGAATATTAATTTTTGGCTGATCTATCCCATTAAGTTACAGAATTACAGTTTGCTGAACACAACTTGCTGAATTTATTTACACAGTAATCATTTCTAGCCGTGTTTGTGTACATATTTACATCTGCTGTATGTACATGTCAACATGTTCAAACTGAGCAAATGTTTTCAAGTTTTTTGTTGACTTTGTTCTACATATATGGTGTGCTTGCGTCAGAGGAAGCGTGCTTCATCGGTAGGATCATGCTGCTGTCTGTGATCCCCCTCCTCTCTTTCTCTCTCACACGCTCACTTTTTGACCCTCCCACTCTCTTAGGACAGACTGCATGCTCTCTATTTCCCCATCCCCAGTCAACCTTCTTTCTGTTTCCATTCTCCTCTTTCTCTCTCTTATTCTTTTCCCCTGTCTTGCATTCTGTAAAAGTTATCTGGTGAGGAAAGGAGAAGATATTTGGATGATTTTGACTCGTCAATCAGGTTGTACATTTCTCTATTCTCTTTTGAGAGCTTGAGGTTTTGTTGATCTCTAGAGTTAAGAGTGCAGTGCTGTGTCCTTCAGACTGAGAGTTAGACATGTGAGGTGTATTAGACCGAATCTGGTGATTCTCATGTTGTCTGGCAAATCATCTGCAGCTTAGTTATAGTGACTCTAATCTCATTGCTGTCTGTCTTATTCGGTCATCAACTGTTGCTGCTGTATATAGCATTATGTTGTATTGCCTTGTGGTTTGTAACTGTACAAAGCCAGGTGTTGAAATCGGTATTATATTTGTCTCATAGTGAAAAGAGGATATCACAGGCTGCTGTTGTTACCAGAGCTCTGACAGTGAAACTCTAAAAATAGTGCACTAGTTCTGTACACTTGTTTGTGTATGTTAATAAGACACCTTGGTATAAAAATAAAGTAAATGGTTTTAACAGAGTCAAGCAAATGATTAAACTGCTTTGCTTATAGGCCTCTTTCTGTGTGTGTGTGAGAGAGAGAGATACAGTGTAATTTCTACCATGCTGACAAAGAGAGAACTCAAATATTTATATGCACAAGCTTCTCATCGCACACTCAATATTTATTTAGAAAAAAGGTAACTCTGACCATAAATTCTGATTGCATGAGCCATGTCTGAAGCCTAAATTGCTGATCTTTTGTACATTTTAAGCAATGTGGTACTAGAGGCTCTGAATATAGTCATAGCTATATGCAAGTTAGGCAAGTGAATCTGTTAAGATTTTATTGGAATCTTACCATGGTTTAGGGTAAGATTCAAATAGCTGATAGTTGATAAAACCAAACCAAACCAAACCAAAAAAACCTGGAAAGTTAAAATCTGGAAAGTTTTCCTAAAGAAGTCAAGGAAATGAGAGCAGACTAAATGAATGAACAGTGACAACATGGGAAGAAATGAGAGAAAGGAACAGTAGCTCAGACAGCGTTAAGAATTGAGACATTGTGACAGCAAAACTTACTGCACATATGCTCGGCTACTCAAAGTACAGGATTAGTGAGTTTCATGTTTTATAAACTCAAACTGTGATGTGACATGACATTACATTTTCTAGACATGTTTTCATGTTCATGTTTTTTTTTAAAAGCAAAAGCAGAACATTTTGAAATGTTCATTAGTGTTTGTATGTTAACATCTCTACTAATATTTTATTTGAACAAATCAAACTATTATAAAAATATATACTGATTTAGAAATTTACCCAAGATGTTTACTATGAATCAATTAATTTATCAGATGCTTTTCAGTCCATATCGGGTTATAATTGAGGACAAACTAAAGCAATTAATCATACGAGTATAATGCCTAAAACTTGTCACAGGGTTTAACAATAAGGATTTTTTTAGTGTTTGATGTGTCAGGCCAGTTGTTTGCCATGCCAACATTTTTAATGACCCAAAATTATATATATTTATATGTAAAAATAATTCATTAATTTATATATAATTTATTATTTTTTTATAATATAAAATTACTTTATGTAAAATTAATTAAATTATATATGTGAAGAATATTTGCTATTAAATGTTAGTTTGTTTGTTTTTTTTAACAAGAAAGAATTTCTAGAAAAAGAAATGGCTATAATGTATCTCCATAACTGCTAAACACACTTACAAATGAGTTAAATGCAGTGTTAATTGCATTATTTATGGGATGTGACCAGGGCTTAACATTAACACTCGCCAACCCGCCAAATGTGGGTGGATTTCAGCAGTGGTGTGTAACGCGGTCACCCCTACTAGCCACTTTTACATGTTACGTGTTATGTGTTATGTATTTTATATTTAAAATATACATTTTCAATTGTAGTCTTTTAAAAAGGCATTTGAAATAATAAACTATTTAGTGCAGTGTAGTGTTGTCAAAAATAATGATTCTTCTATACATATTGATACTGAAATATCTGCACATATCTTCCAATACTCATTTTCTGCAGAATAGATGATACCAGCTCACTTGTTTCATTTCCTATGGATGAATATTGTTGGTGTTACAGGGCTTGAATTTCAGCATGGGATTGGGTGTATTGAGCTTAATGCCCAAAGTGCGCACATCCAAAAATCACACCCAAAGTGCACACACAGAAAGCCGCTTGCGCTTAAACAGTCAAATACACTCAAAATAATGTCAAAATGCTGTTCTTTGCGAGGATTCACCTAAACAGTTAGCTATGTTTTAAGTGAATGTAAATGGTTGAGAAAGAAAACGTGTAACAGTATAATGGATCCATGTGTCAGGTCTTAAAGTGACAGCAGCTTAATAAACCTGCTACCAAATTATGAGATGATATTAAAAAATATCTTTATTGCAATTTTTTTTTGCCTATGATATTGATGTCAAAACCACTAGCCACAGTGGCTGGTGAGCAAAAAAGTAGGGTCCTATGAAATCCATTTTATTTTTCCCAAATTCCGTTTTCTCCGGTTTTATTTTTCTGGATTCTGTTTTTTCCCCCCCTTTTTAAATTTTTTTGGACTCCATTTTAATGGTTAAATTAAATTTTAGTAATCAAAAAGCATGTCTAATTGAAATAATGAAACTTATACAGTTTAACAACAATTTATTAAAAGTTTAACAAAAACTTAATTTTTTAGGGCCCTATGAAATGTTTTTTTTTTCTCTCTCAAATTCCATTTTATTTGTACTAAATTCTGTTTTCTCTGTTTTTAAGTTTTTTTTTTCTGGAAATTCTGTGTTGTGTATTCTAATTTAAAATTTCTGGCAATCAAATGAAGGCAGAAATAATAATTTATCTTTTAATCATATAAAATTAAACTTTTTTTGTCAGACAAATTGCTGCACAACCAGAGCTTTACTGTTAAAATTAAAACATGAAAGAAAAATTGATTATTCCTTAAAAATGTATTATCATTATTATTATTGTTAGTTCGTATTATTATTACATTGAGGTGTAACTAAATTCTGCTGTACAACAGTAATATTTCTGTCACTATTTCTTTGTTAAACAGAACTTTTATTTTGACAGGTTGCTTTAAGTTTCTGTGTGTTTATGATATGACGATAGTTTTTCTCAAAAGGGTAAAATGCTCATGAAATGATTCTCAAAGCAGCTCTGGAGATGGAGTTGCATTTATGTCCTCATATAGTGAGGCAGCAGAGGCTGAAAAACACTGCGATCGTCATGCGTGATTCGGTGTATGAGGGAAATGAAACCACGCGTCTGCGCCATTCACACAGAGACATGCAGAACATGCAGGGTTCATATTTAAATAGTCTTTTTGCAGTTTAATATTCACAGACACTAGCCTATATGGCGATTTAATTTAAGTGTACTGACCTACTATTTTTATTAATGAAAAATTTGAGAAATTCTGTGACATTCCGCGTTATACAGTAAATTCCGTTTTTATGACTGTATTCTACGATTGGGTCCGCGTTTTCTGCATCACAGAAATCATAGGGCCCTAAAAAAGTTAATGTCAAGCCCTGGATGTGACCCCTAAACAGTCAACATCTGGTTTTGTATGTTGGGTATTCTGCACGATTCTTGATACATTGAGAAGCAGATTACTAAACAAAATAATGTAATTTACTAGAGGTTTTGAAAGATTTTTTAACTGCAGCAGTCTATTTTAAAAAGGTTTAATTAGTTTGAATTATTATTATTATTATTATTTTAAATTCTGTTTGAATGAATGATTCAATGACTCACTCATAAAGACTTCAATTGTTTCACAGTACTGGAATAATCATGTTCAAAGACAAATAATTGAACTTGTCCCCACCTAGTGGTGTAATAATGTAATTGATACAATCATTATTTGATGCACCAATTTACTTTCAAAGGGTGATTTGCTCTATTGATTTCTACTGTAGACATTACTGTTTATATCCAAACTATAAACTTTTATCCCAGTACTTCTGTTATAATTTGAATCTTTGTAAGAGAAATAATGATACTGTGTGGTTAAAAACACTGTTTGTGAAGCTGTTTCATAACACACAAATGCAGATTTGAATGTTCCGGTAAGATTTTGGTGAAAGACACAGGCGAATTGTTGTCATTTAGGCTTAAGATCACGCGGGGGTTCACAATTCGAGATCGCAATCTTTTAATGAATATTCGTGCAGTTCTATTATGTAGTGATGTAAAGGAGATTTTGAGGCATCTATACTAGAGTGAAATATTCTATCCCTATTCATTTTGATTCTCAGTCGCCATGCAGACATACACATCCGTTGCGGGGACACAAGCTTCATGAACAGGATTGTTTTGAGTTTCTGTATAATTAACAGGCTTTGTTAGAACTGCTGGGGATGTATGTGCATTATGACAAATTATGCATAAAAATATGTCTGAAAGTGTTGTTTGCCAAATTAATAGGTATTGTATCTATGCTAATCACATATCCTGCATTTCAGCAGAAGAAGTGAAGACATGCCAAACCAGAAACCAGCTTCAAAGCTTTATATTTACCCACACATGTTGGAAATATCCGATTAGCCGTGGAAAAGTCGATTTGCAGAAAAGCCAAAATAAATCAGGATGGAGGTGTATGATTAGGACATATATACTTTGAAAATGAAAACAACATTTCACACCTTTTATTATATGCCATCAGTAAGAGAATAGAAATTGTGGGCAGACTCTGGTCTTATTTGTTCACAAATTCAGTTGTAACCTAAGCGCCCTGCAGTGATCGACACCACCGAGGTATTAGAGAAGAGGTCGCATCTGACTCATCCACTCTGAAACACACTGAATTGAGTTTTTCAATGAATGTAGTTTTACTGAAATTCACAAAGGGATTTTTATAAAAGGGACACAGCAGCCCTTAAGCACACACAAGGGGTTATTTTTGTAGCACACACTTCACAGAGTTGAACTGTGATGTTGAGACAGAGGCAAGGTCAGAGCTTCACATGTATAATGGCCTGCAACAACAAGACAGAATGCAGTCATGGTCACCAGAAAGCGACTGCTGCAGATGAGTGTTTGTATGAAACCACAGACAGCTAAAACCAACAACCAAAAGTAGGTGTTAATCTCATCAGTGTGGCTCTGCTAGCTTGCATCTCAGCTTTCCTTTTTCCTCTTAAAAAATGTGCATGTGTGCGTGTATCTATTAGTCAACATTTCTGTGTAACCTTTCCTTCAGCTTCTAAGGCCTGCTCTCATCTCCTTTTCTCTGTTAGGTTAGCACAATTTCCCTAACAAATACAGGTGTGGGATTATCTAATGCATTTGTGTTAAGAAGTGTGACCGTCACTTTACAAACAAAGTGACATTGTAAATCTGGTCCACTGTGAGTATGTGACACAGAGGCATGTTATATCCCAAAACTGCCTCTGTGCTCTCATGTAAATGTTTACTCAAGCTGAAACGACTCTGTCTCCTGCCCCTCTCTTTTGGCCCTTCTCTATCCCTCTCTCCTTCATTCTGTCATGTCTGTGGTGAGCTATGGTAAACTTTAAGGCATGTGATAAGTGTGAAAGTTTTAGTCAGGTTTTACATTTGAAAAGCAGTACATTCATTTATACAGTACATCAACAGTAAATGACCATTGCACTTTTTATGTTGCTGAAAATGTTTTCACTACCGAGTTTTGCCGATTGGTCAAAAAGTGAACTACAGTATGTAAATAACCATGAGCACAACCTACATTCACATTTCATAGTTATTTACACACTGATACAGGATGTGGAATGACAGGGTGATGAGGAGATTTCTGAAATGGACATTGGAATATTTAGTTCGTAGTTATCTATGAATGAATTTTAGTTATCTATGTCTAATTTTGTATGTTTTTATTTTTTAATTGTGTTGTATAAACTATTATTATTATTAATATTACTGTTATATACACTATTATTGTAATTAATAATTATTCTATTTGTAGTACTATTATTATAATGAATAATTATTATGATGGTCGTGGGTCATACTGGTTTTAATACAGATCACACAGTGAAGAATTGAGTAGTAACCATTGCAAATGGCAAACAGATCAAAACAGTATAATATTAGAGCAAAATTATGATTTTACAAAAACGCATTACAAATATTAAATAAATATGAGAACATATAATAATGAAACAACTGTATTAAAAAATATTTTTAACATTTTGGTAACACATTACAATAAGTTTCATTAGTTAACCACATTAGTTAACATGAACTAATAATGAACTGCACTTCTACAGTATTTATTAATCTTTAATGTTAATTTTAACATTTACTACATTATTAAAATCTTGTTAACATTATTTAATGCACTTTGAAGTAATATGAACAAACAACGAACAACTGTAACTAACATTAACGAAGATTAGTAAATACAGTAACAAATGTGTTGCTCATAGTTAATGTTAGTTAATATGTTTAATGAACCTTATTGTAAAGTGTTACCAACATTTTTCTTATTGCATTAATATTTTCACTTTCACAAAATGAATATACTATATACAGTAATTACATTTTTTTAAAACAACTTTTTATTATAACTTTTCAAATTGCTTTGGTAACTTGCAGGTCATGTTGTATGTGGAATGTGCTGTAAAATGGGGACATTTCCAGGGACAGCTCCAGTTGTTGACACCAAAAAGCAAGACCACATATCTTATTTGTTAATCACCCATAAACACAACTACAGTGTCCGTAGTGTGTGTGTGATTGAATGAGGGGGAGACAACTGACCGCAGACAGTGTAAGTGCTTCCTCTTTCCCATGGTCTGGGGCAAAGCCCAAGAGGGACAGCACTGTCATAATCGCACACATCTCACACACATCACACAAAATCCCTAATGGAAAACAGAACATTCAGCTGCACACAGAGACTTCACAGTCCCGATGGATAGACACACATGCACCCACACATGCAGTCACATACAGTGAAGCTCAACTCACAATAGATTACAAAGTTAACTTTTTGAATTGGTTTGCACATGTGTGTGTCTGAATATCCTGCTACAGGCTTTCTTTAAGCTTTGAAATGCTGGTTTATTCAATTTAACAGTTATTTTGCGTACAGTATGCATTTTTCAAATACCACCATACCGGGGCATAGCTGAAAAAAATGTTTTCTCTATTCTATGAAAATCTATTCAATGACTATGAAGAGCACTATGTAGAGTGTTTTGAGAGGGGACCTCTGTTAACTGCATTGTTAAAGGTTATAACTTTATAACACAACAATAAATAACCCACACAACTAACTTCCCAGTCAGAATCACAGAATCCAGTCATAGATGAAACGTATAAAGCAGAATGTCACAGAATTTAACAATTTTTGGATGAATAAATCAAAAGTAGGCCTGTACAGTAAATAAAATAAATATGGACTAGTGTCTATGAATATTAAAGCTCAAAAGACTGCTATTGTTTGTATTTTCTGTATGTCCCTGCATAAATGAATGAGTGCTGCAGTTTGATCTACTACACAGACTGACGCTTGCAGTGTTTTCAGCCTCTGTCATTTCACTATACAACTTCATCTGCAGAGCTCTTCTAAGGGTTCACTTCACCAGCATTTCACCATTTGATTTGATAAAAACTATCATATTACCATATATACACACAAAAACGCAAAGGTTCACAACTCACCCAAATAAGTCTTGAAGAACTTGAAGAAATATATTAGTTGCACAGTAGAATGACTTCTTAAAGTGATAATAATAATAATAATAATAATAATAATTAAAAATAATAATAATTGTAACGAAAATCACATAATAGCACATAATTTTCTGTCCATGTTTTAATTTAAACAGTAAACCTCTTGTGCAGTATTTCAAAAAATGAAAGGAATAATTACAATCACAATTTAAAAGATTAACAAAATTGAATGTTTTATTAATTGATTTGATTACCCTGACTTTGATAGTAAATTTTTGTTTGCCATTACAGTGTTTTTATATTCTATGTACTCCTGACAGTAAAGTAAGATAAAGATCCAGTCATGCAAAGAACAAATTATACTATGAAATACAGTGAAACCACCAGAATCTTCAATAATAACGTGATACAGGTTTTTGGTCATAACACCCAGCGCTAGTTAAAGTGTTTAAGTGTTGTGATGGAGTTTTTTAATAAGTGTGTGTTGGATGAGACTTGATCGTTCTGGGAAAGATGGAAATCTCTTCAAAAAAATTGTCTCCCTTAATTTATCCCTTTTCAAAACTCGGCATCAGTGCCACAGCCATCAAACTCTGCTTGTGGAACAAATTCACTGCCTTCAACAATAAATTTCAAGAATATTGCGGTCAGAGTAGCAGTTTTCCCATTGTAATGCATACTATTTATTGGCTTAAAGTCTTTATAGTATAGGCTAATAATTTTGTGCACTGTGTGTTTATAGATATTTAGACTATGTATTTGTTATTTGTTGAATATCTGTAAATTCAAGGGCTGCGTTCTGTCTGCTTTTTTATCTTTTGTTTGTCTAAGATATTAAGCCACACTTTCAGAAAAAAAGGTACAAAAGCTGTCTCTGGGGCGCGGTACCATTTCAAAATATGCATCCTTTAGGGGTTAATAAGGTACAAAGGTGTACCTTTTAAAAGATTACTGCCCCAGTGACAGCTTTTATAGTTCAACTTTAAAAACACATTTTGAGACCCCTCCATATTGATCTATTTTGTTGCACACTGCAGCTTTTTGTGTCTGATGGACCCTAATAATACAGGGTTTTCTTAAGACCAGCTAGTCAACTAGACAGCTCACCGGCTAGTTGATTTTAAAAATCTGTAGTTTTGCACACCCCTAATCAATGTAAATCCCACTTGTTGTGCTGGATGTAATCTGATGTACTCTGACATCTGTGCAGTCTCTTTCTTCATACTTTCTCTTTGTCTCTTTGCTTTCTGAAGTGTTCTTGCACTCATCTGTATGTTTTCTAGCCATGGCTCATGCTGTCTAACACACTTTGTGTAGAGCCATGCCATTCGCATCTGGACATGCTCAGATGGCTTACTCTTAACACATTTTAATCTTGACTGTGACACAATGTTTTGTGTGCATGTGTTTTAATGTGGTGAAACTGTTGATATTCTAAAGTAGTATAGCACATCTGTAAAGGCTTACTGTTGATGGGTTTTAAAAAACAAAAAAACAAAACATCTGACATGGTATGTATTACAATTTTTTATCTTTCTAATCAAGGGCCAGTTGCATAGCCACTGTCTTAAGAACTAGTCTTACCAACTAGCAGTTAGCCAAGGGCTAATTAATCTTACTTTTCATATTTTAAATGAGATCAATCTACCTTTTATGTAACTGACATAAATAAGTTAGGTCCGGTTTTAAAGAAAATATTAGATGACTAACTTTTAAGACTAGTCTAAGCAGTTTATTTAATTGGCCCCAGTTTATCAAAAAAAAAAAAAAATAAATAAATAAATAATGTGTTGGTCAAAAAAGGTTACATGTTTGAAAACTGGTGAACACAAAAATGTAAACGTGCAAACAAAATTATATATAAAATACTATATGTATTTTTTAATAAATTGGAAGTCTTTAAATTGAGGTTGGTGCCACTGAGCTGACAACACAACAGATTTCTTCCTTTTAAGTTTGCTTTTAACAGTGTGTCATTCTCAGAAAAAAAAACTCATGCAAACAAGAGTTAGTCTTTGCATCTCTCACAAGGATCTTTACAGCAGATGAACAATACTGCCCTGTTAAACTCAGTATATGCAAATCAGTGTTGAGTCCAGCACCACTCCATAGCACTGATCAACTCGTGTGTGTGTGTGTGTGTGTGTGTGTGTGTGTGTGTATGTGTGTATGTTGTTTGTGTTATACATTTACTTGTCTGAAACTCTTAGCTGTTTACTGTTTTGATGGTGCTGTCTATAAGCGTTTGAGTTAGATTATCTTTTACCTCAGTGTCAACACTTCAGGCTTTTCTAATATCTCTGAGCATAATGAAGGAAAGATCATCTCTATCCTGTTAAGCTGTCAAATATCAAGTGTTCACATGCAAAGAAATTATGAAATTATTTTGTCACTAATATAAATTCATGTTGATTTCCCTATTTTTACATTTGAATTCAGCTAATGCTCACTTAAAGTTAATTATTAAAAACAAATAATTTAACACTGTTAAATGTTATCATCAAATCTCAGGATAAATCTAATTTTTCATACTGTGCATTATGTTGTTAATATTAATATTTCTTTGAATTTATTTAGACAAAATAGTATGCAATTTTATCAGTTATTAGCTACGTACAACCAAAAATACTTATAAGTTTCAGCCATAATTTTAATATCAGTGCATCTCTACTATCATGACAAGTATTTTACCACTTCTAATACAGTATACTGGCTTTTTTTATTTTTATTTATTTATTTATTTCACTTTTCTTTAATAAAATATCCTATATAGTGATTTATAGAAGTAGACATTTTAAGACTAACTTGTTAAACATTTTGTTGTAATGCAACAAAATATAGTTAGAAATCGAGTGTTTGTTTGTGGTGTGAAGTTTTGCTGAGGAAATGTTAAATGTGAAGTTTCTATTTTAAAGTAGCCTATTCAGAAACCTTAACCTTTAACTCTGAGACCACAGCAGTTTATCACACAACACTAACCCACCCACATGCAGCCATCTCTTTTGCTTTCTTGCTCTCAGTTAGGGGTTTAATCTGGTCATGGTATAAGCATTAGCTCTACTGGATTATATACACACACACACACACACACACACACACACACACACACACACACACACACACACACACACACACACACACACACACACACACACACACACACACACACACACACACACACACACACACACACACACACACACACACACACACACACAGTCCTGCCCCTTAAGACTTGTGTAATCTGGTGCAGTTGTGTGTGTGTGTGTAACAACCTAAAATGCTTGAAAGGGTGAAGTGACAGGTTGTGAAGAGATTAATTTGAGACGTGCAGGAATGTAGTGTCTCCTTATGATGTTCACTGTGCACAAAAAGCAAACAGGAATACCTTATTGGACTCTGATCTATCACAATTTGTTTCAGCAATGCCATAGCGTATAACATTGCTATAAACAGGGGATAGCTAGGGATGTACTGTCTGCACATTATGGGAGACAATTATGTGTTCATTTTTATTATAAGGGAAAATAATTAAGAGAATGCTTGGAATATAACACAAGAGAATGTTTGAAATCTATGAGTCACTAGAGATGACCAAGGTTTTGTATATTTTGGCCAACAAACATTTTTGCCTGAAATTGTGTTTTATTTTTTTTATTTTTGCTATTTCATTTGCATCTGTCGCTAGATGTGACATGTGGCATGTGTGCTCCTATTGGTGAACTGTGTGATGTTCACTGTACGGTACATGTTTTGTTAACAGAAAAGGTTTCAGCCTCAAGATATTGTATATTGCGATTATCAAAATGCAAAAAGCTGCTATTTAATTAAATATTAACTGTACATTTGTACAGAACATATCTCAGAATCTGTAAATAGCACCTCAAATTGTACACTTTTAAATACCATATATGTACATTCATAAATCTGTCTATTCTCTATTTCTATTGCTGTATTGTATTATATTATTATTTTTTTTTTTTTTTAAATAATATTGTTATATTCCATTTTATTCCCTAATTCCTATGTATGTGTGCACTGTCTGTGCTTTCTTCTGCACTGGAAGCTCCTGTCAGACAAATTCCTTGTGTGTATACATACTTGGCAAGCTCTTTCTGATTGTTCTGATTCTGATGTGCTGCATGTTTCAAAGTGAAGCGCTGCTCTGTGTTTTTTATATGTATTAAGCTCACGACAGTGTTTTCAGCTGCTCAGATTATTGTAAATGCTGCTCCACACTAACACCGGACATGTGTTATCATATTAGTGTACATATTAACAAAGTAAAGCATTCAAACAGGGACTTTGACCTGACAGGGTGCATTCATTCCCACAAATGGGATGCAACACACACATAGTGTATGTGAATCCTGCATGCCATGTACTATGAGTTGCTTAATATGCGGTTGGGAACACAGTGTGTGGCAGGTTTACTTTTCACATTCATAAAATTTCCAACATTTTTGTGGAGTTTACAGTTTTTCTTCCTATTTTTATTTAGTAATTTTTTATAGCAGAAATGGAATTAGAAGCATTTGTAAACCTGATGTCAACAAAACACAGGTTGAGGTTTCAATGCTTAAAGATGTAAATATGTAAGAAATAATTTACAACGGGCTATTGAATGTGTGTATATTTCCATCTCGTACAAGTTTCTGTCTGTACACAAACTTGAACACTAACTCTTTTTATTGGCATACATGTGTAATATCTTAGTACTTTTGCCTGGATGTTTTAGGAGGAGCAACAGCAATATGAGAGGATTTCACATGAGATGAAATATAACTGGAGTATATGACAAAATAATAGCAATATAATTTTTTGGCCAAATCATGCAGAATAGTGTTAGTGTATGTAATTTGAAAGATGTAAGAAAACATATCTGCAGAATGCATGTACCCCTCTCTCTACCTGTCATCCTGGGATGTCGGCAGGTAGCCGACCTTGTGGTGTGTGCATGTGTAAGATTTTGTGTGACTCAGAGCTACAAATTTAAGTACTGTGTTCTTTCTACACTTAGTTTGTGTTATTTGAATTCATCTTTTGCTCTTTAATTTAATGAGTCAAGTTTCCAGTTACATGTCGGTCCAACAACCTTACCTTACATGAGTCATCCAAACCTTATTGCCTGTCTCTCTCACCCACTCTTTCTCTGCTGACTTCAGCCTACAGACCTCTGAGCGCTATATCGGAGTTGAGTGTGTGTTGAGTTGTTTCGTGTCTTATTCCCTGTTGTAAGGGGGCGGCCCTTTTGTACAGACCCGCACACTTTCTGTGCCTCCATCTCTCTGTTTCGCAGTATATAGAATGGCAGTATGACAGAAGATGAAGACCAGCAACACATGTTTGGGATATTTGGGACAGACAGACTAGAAGTTTGCATTACCATAAGCTGGCATAACATATTATGAAACATAGTGTTTTCTTATAAGAAATAAAGGTGGATGCATGTGCATATAAAAATGGAATTGAATATTGTAGCCTATAAATAGAAAACACTAAAGGAATAGAAGATGGAAGTGTGGATATGCTCTTGATTGATCTGCTTCAAGATCTAAGTTAAATGCTAAAATTTAGTTTCGTTATCACTCACAGAGATAAAAAGATGTAGCTAAAAATGACAGTGGGAAGTGTAACTAAAATATTATGCAGGTTCCTGCCACATCCTGCCATGCAAGTGTTTTGAACATTGACCTAAAGACCAAAGGCCACAGTACCTGATACTTGTACCAACGATTGTTTGCCCATTTTACTTTTACAGCCCTTCTTCTTTGCAAAGTCTCTTCTTTGGAAATATGTTAAAATGTGCATGTTGCTGGTTTGGATTTAATCATAAACAGTCACAGTATAAGTGGACTATTGCAGTGGGACACAATTTGAAATCATTGGAAGTCTGCAGCTCAGCCAGGCCCCCTTCTTAAAGTAAAGACCACACACAACCACACAAAGCCAAGTAGTACATTTTGTCAGCTCTTGTATACTGACCTCAATTTCCTCTGAGCACAGTTCACACTTCACACGCATATTTAGAATCGTCACTTCTACTGACCTTAGCAATGAGAAGCAAAGAGTGACACTGAAGACATAGACACACGTTTTACTGCCACTGTCATTTTTACATCTAATTATCTGGCGACTAAAAGGTATTTTTAGAAATCATTTATATTAAATTTAAAGGGGTACTTCACTGCTGGAAAATGAGCTTTCAATCAAACTTGGCTGCCTATATGAAGTAGAGAGGTGAAAAATGTTTTGAAATCAGTGTTATGTACCTGACTAGTGAAAACAAAGAAAAAAGGCTGCTGTCTGGGCATGTTATCGTCCAAGTCCACTCCCACCAGTCTGCTATGGAAACGCTTGACCAGAGTCAAATACCACCTTGCTTTAGTAGGAAATACTTCATAGCAAACCTTTAATTATAATGGTGTTGACTTGTATTGTTCCCAGGTGCAAGAAATCAAAGAGTAAACATTTAGGGGGACTTAGTTATTTTTGGTTTCCAGTGAAGGATCAAGCATGTTGTAGGCAGTGGCTAAAGGCTGCAAAGAATCGTATATACTGTATGGAGAGAACACCGCACCAGAAAATTTGAAAAACCCCTGTATTCAAACTGGATGACTTGATTACAAACACAGTGTTTTAGGCCACATGGAGGAGAAAAACTGAAACTGCAGTTCTGTCAGTTCCTCCCAACATTGCGAAGCAAAACGCTCTCACTGATGCCATAGTGTTTGATTTTTTTCCATAATGCTGTTCAAAGAGTAGACAATTTTTTGTGAAAAACCTACCCTTACAGTAACTGTTCGGTTAATAACCCTCTGTTGATTCAACTTACGAGGGCGGGGATACAAAAATGCGGAAATATATTCTGTAGTTTTCACAAAACCCCTAGAGCTGTCAAAGTTCCACCGGATAATGCAAAATGCAAAACTTTTGCTGACAAATAAAAGTGAATTTCTTGGTCCAGTTAACAAAAAACGAGTAAACATTGTTCATTTACATATACTAACGACGTTGTAACAGCACAAAGCGGGTTGAAAATTGGCAAAGTTACACTTTAAATCACAAAAAAAAATGTAAAGACTTGGAAGATTCTGAATAAAACTTTTTAAGTGGCTGCTGTGATCATAGATCAATAGACATTTTCTTGTAGTCTCTTATAGTATACTTTTGTAGACAAGTTTTTATCCATGTACATTATAAAAGACACATTAGCACTAGTGTCTTCCACCAGGAAAACACATGACTGACACTTTAAAATCTTGCTTAAATTGATATTCGTGGACTTCTGTTTATGGAAAATGCATATTTACAGAATTAATTTTTCTTCTCTTATCGTTTATTTGCATTCCAGAATAATATGTCAGTCATGTTGTATATTTTTGACACACTGTTACTCACTGGTGACCTTTAGCAGTGTGGGAATCCGATAAGGTCTGTGAGCTCATATGACTTATGAAACATTAAGTTCTTTTTCAGACAAAATCAAACTGTGGTGCCTGAGTTACACACAACTGTTTTTATAGGCTGCAGAAATTAATCTATAATCTTCTGGTATTGTTTAGACTCAGTATACTTCATTTGTCTGTGTATTCAATTACAAAATAATACTTTTTTTAGATATAGAGATAATGTACAGTACACTGTTTACTGTAAGAAACATAATTATTATCTATAATATCTCTTTCCTGTGTGGTTCATTGGATGGTCATGTTGGTTTTAATTGAAGTTAAGGTCTTTTGATATGGATAGGTGCTAAATAATAACTGTTTATGAGCATTAATCCCATTTTATTCATTGAGTGTTCAGCACGTAATCATATACACTGTAGAAATAAGATGGAGGTCTATACTATAGATAAATGCATTATCTCTCATCTTCTAATTATTGTTCTACTACTGAACTGTGGCATTAATATAGTCTGTAAGCTTTAAGTCACAATTTTGCATTCTTTGTGTGTTTTATTTTGAGTAGTGAGTTGTACTTTTTTGAGAAGTGATTCATAATTCAGACACTCCACTTAGTTTTTTTTTGTTTTTTTTAAAAAGATTTTATTTATTTATTTTTTTTTGTTATTTTGGACCCCAGTGAATTTTACAGTTTTGGATGAACTATCCCTTTAAGGGCACTGTTAAGAAGTCACTCTGTGGGATCAGAGAGTGGATATGACTTACAAATATCACCGTTAGATACACTTTCTCCTGGTAATGTTACCTGAGCTCCGTCAGGTATATCATGACTACATTATACTCCTGAATCAATTGTGATCATGTGTCATTTACGTAGCATTGCTGATTAAAGGAGGTTTCATTTTCTTGGTTACAATTCAGGCAGTTACTCGGATGCAGAGGATTAGGGCAGATGGTTTTCTTCAGTTTTGTCTGAGCTACTAAATAAGTCACACAGGTGAGGAGAATTGGAATTGAATAGAGCTGATTGGAGTGATTAGTGGTGGTCTGATATCCTATCATTGCCATTTCAACTAAAAAAGGGCAAAGGAACAGCACTGCATTCGTGGAGACAGTCACACCACATTTGTTTTTGTATGTTGTAGCCTGTGTATTGTATGTGCTGACCGACTCACTCTTGCGCCCACAGCGTCCTCTGGGGAAGACATCAGTCGTGGCGTATAGCATCCAATGGAAACATTGTTTGGCCTGCGTTTCAGGCGGAAAGCCTGTGAGCCAAACGGGCGCAGGCGCTCCAGTGTGGCACTTCCAGCGAGTAAAGCACGCCGGCGCTCCAGCGTGGGCCTGCCTTCAGCTGGCCTGGCTCATAGACGCAGGTCTAGCGTTCAGTTCCAAACCAGCAATGTGCATGCGGGGATCTCACAACCCAGTAGAGGAAGCTTCGCTAGGAGGAGGTCGAGCGGTGCAACGGCCTTCCTGACCCCGCGGTTTGCTATCCGTCGAAGACAGGCTGCCAAACACCGCGGTATTCATGCCCAGCTCCTGGGACCGTCACTGCTCCTGGCTAGTGTGGTGCAGATGAGCGAAGACCACGAAAGGGAGGATAAGAGTCTAGAAGAATACTCCTCTCTCTCTGATAGCGACTCTAGTCAGGAAGAGCGCGAGCAAGCAAGGATTGACTTAGAGACGGAGTCTGATAAGTGTCTGACATGGTTGACTCATGGTTTGTTGGCAGGAGAAAGCATTCAGCCCCGCCCCCTCATCCGTGCACCACGTTGTCTGCGGCGAAACTCCTCACACCTGCTTCCCGCTGAGGCCGTTTATCGAAGCCCAGCCTCTTATGGGCTATATGGCCGTTACCGTAGGACCAGTCAGGCACAGGGGCTGTCTAATGTGGGTGGATTGTGGGAAGGGAGACGAAATTCTTGTGCAGCTCGAGGACCAGTTGCACTGTACAGGACGAGCTCCCCTTGCTGGCCAGATCTCAGTCTTTCACACACATTGCAGGGAACTTACTACAACCCACAGATTGACACATGGAGCGGGTTCCTATCGTATGTAGAGCCCTAACTACAGCTGTATGTCTTATGCTTGTGTGTTTATTTTATTTTTTTTTTATATACAAATGAAAGATATATTTGTACTTTTCTGTCACTTAAATATTTTTTGTTTATGTGGGTGTGTGGAAGAGTAGATATGTCCCTTTTCAAATGTGATTAGAGAAGAAAAAAAAAAGGTTTTCATTAGCACTACATAATTTCAGTCCTATTGTATCCTCACATCAAACACTCCAACAGTAATTCCTCTATATTTGTCATTAGTGAGGTGAATGATAGTGGACCTTTTTCTGTTTGGTTCTTAGCTTTCTGACATTTTGACACTTACAGTAGTGAACTATAACTTCAATTGTGTGCACAATTGTGTGATTATTTTATGATTATCAGGAGCTAAACACAAGGGTTCAGTGTACTGTCTCTGTTTCACTCTTCTTTTTACTCTTGCTCCTTTAATTTTTCAAACTGAAGTACCTTCTTTTGAGGCATATTTAGTGTTTTTAGTGGTTTACATGTGGGGCACGCTGCTAAACAAGTCAAGTCACCTTTATTTATATAGGTCTTTATACAATACAGATTATTTCAAAGCACCTTCATAGAAATAAAAAGGAAAATAGCAGTCAAGGATGCAAACTATTCAATTCATTTATAAAGAAGAAGACAATGTCATCATTCAGTTCCAAGTTATTTGAAAGTTTTCAGAGGTTTATTCCAGACACATTTACTGTCCTTCTTTGTGTATGTGTACATCCAGGCTATACATTGAGTTTCTGTTTATCATTATTGCTTGATGTTTTATGGGACCTGTCTATTTTTATTTGTTTGTAGGAAGGCCATTGCGAAGTCTGGTCTCCAGCATCTCTCATGCCAGCCCAGTGCTGCAGTGTTGGCCAAGGGGGAAACGGACAGAGAAATCCGCAGCACAGTGGACTGGAGTGTAAGTAACACAAACCCAAATAATCTAGACTTCAGGGGCCGTATTCACAAAACACCTTAAGGCTAAAAGTAGCTCCTAAATTGCCGATTTAGGAGAAACTCTTAAAAATAATGGGCGTGTCAGTCCTAATTTTAGGAGTCCCAAATTTTTGCTCTAAGAGTATTTCACAAAGCATTTTAGCACTAAAACTAGCTCCTAAATCTGTGAAATGATAGGAGTAGTCAAGAGGACTTCTAAGTCACTAAGACCAAATCACAAACAGTCCTAATCCACCTAAAGACACTGTACACCATTGAGGCAATAGCGATAGAGCCTTAGGTGCTGAACTTTTTCTTCATAAATGCAATACATTTTGAATTTGAATCTACGATGAGATGCCAAAAATAAATCTTTAACAAATAAATAAATATTGTCCAATTACCTATGGCAGTGGTTTTCATGAGATCACCTTTACAAATGATTGAATAGAGTAAAAAAATATATAATAAGCGTATTTGGTGTGCTGTCCAAGGGGATAGAGGGCTCAGAGCTTGGAATTTAGCCCAAACCCAAACTTCTCCCCGTATCCCCAGCCGAGAGTGAGGAGCGGGGTGGCGGAGGGATGCAGAAAACTGACGACTGTAGGTGAGTCGGCACTCGTCTGTGTATATATTCCTCCTCTTGAGCTGATTAGATAGACCGTTTGAATGTGTTCCTCCCAAACTTTGTTTATAAAACATAATTTGTCGCTTGCATTTTGCATTCTCTTGAGATGCAGACATCCAAGAGGCACTCCACAATTAACTGTATATACTAGTTTAATTACTAGTGACACTTAACCTACATTTTAAAACCTTTATTTGAACATGGCAACATTTTTATTAAAAAATATTTATTTGAATAGGGCAACATTTGTATTTTAAAACCTTTATTTTAATATGGAAACATGACACCTCATTCTACAATATTTCTATAATTAAATTGCCGACTCCTCCCCCATCAGCCAATCACTGTGGGCATAGTCCATAGTGAAGTGAGTGAGTGAGTGAGTGAGTGAGTGAGTGAGTGAGTGAGTGAGTGAGTGAGTGAGTGAGTGAGTGAGTGAGTGAGTGAGTGAGTGAGTGAGTGAGTGAGTGAGTGAGTGGGTGGGTGGGTGACGTGACGTGGCGTGGCGTGGCGTGGCGTGGCGTGGCGTGGCGTGGCGTGGCGTGGCGTGGCGTGGCGTGGCGTGGCGTGGCGTGGCGTGGCGTGGCGTGGCGTGACGTGACGTGACGTGACGTGACGTGACGTGACGTGTGGCCAATTATGGTGACCCATACTCGGAATTTGTGCTCTGCATTTAACCCATCCAAGTGCACACACACAGCAGTGAACACACACACACCGTGAACACACACCCGGAGCAGTGGGCAGCCATTGCTGCGGCGCCCGTGGAGCAGTTGGGGGTACGGTGCCTTGCTCAAGGGTCTCACCTCAGTCGTGGTATTGAGGGTGGAGAGAGTGCTGGATATTCACTCCCCTCACCGACAATCCCTGCCAGACCTGAGACTCGAACCCATTACCTTTGGGTTACAAGTCCAACTCTCTATCCATTAGGCCATGACTGCCCCCTAATGAGGTCAAAGCAACGAGGTCAACCCCGCCCTTACTCTTAGCTTAAGACTTCTCTCTATTCCTTAGTAAAAGTTTGTCTCAGCAGCTTTGTGAATAGGTTTTAAGAGAAAACTCTTAGCTAAGAACTTTTACTACTATTTAGGAGAACTCTTAGTGGCAAGATAAAATGTTTTGTGAACACGGCCCCAGATCTCTATTCTTTGTACTGTTGATGAACCTATAGTTTCTTTCTTCAGTTTCACAATTAATTTGAGGCTTTGTGTTTGAGCAGGAATCAGCTCTATATGGAGAGCACATCTGGTTCGAGACAAATGTCTCTGGGGACTTCTGTTACGTCGGAGAACAGCACTGTTACGCCAAGTCACTGGTGAGTGTGTGTTTTATATATAAAGGAATGCCAGAATAAGCCCCTCTTTATGCAAGAGTGAGTAAGTACAGAAGAAAGTAAATAGAGGGACAAAAGTGAGATGAGATATCTTGAATGATGTCTTCCAGATGAGAGAGAATAAAGGATGGGATAACTAACTATGTTACTAACTATGTAATGGTGTAACTGATACTGTGGTTGTCAATGCGAGTGAACTGCTAATTGTGTGACGGAGACTTCAAACAATACCCAGTAAGAATTGCTCTATCTCATCATTTAACTCTACTCTTATCTATAACACTTGTTTCTTTAATCCCCTTTATTATATGCGAAGCTGTAGGTCGGGGGAGCGCCACTTTTACTTTGTGCAATTTGTTTTCTCCTGTTTATGGTTTAGTTGGGGAGTTAGGGAAGTGTGTTGTACTTTTGTTTATATTTCATTTGTTAGGTAAGTCAGCTTTTCTAAACTTAGGTAGATTCCCTTTTGTTTGTTGTTTTGGCTTTTGTCCCCCTTCCGAGCAAATGCTTCTGTTCATTTTTGATTTGTGAAAAGAAAATAAAGAAAAGAGTTTTTGTTTCAAAACGTTGTGATTCTTGTGAGCTGGGACAGGAGAGGAGGAATTTCCATTAATTTAAATCCTTTATAACTTTATTTTATTATATTTACTTTACTTTATCCTATTATTTACTTTATTTCTTTGTTACTGATCCGTCCAACCCCTAGACTGGGACGGGTTGTAACAATATGAAAAGAAGGTGAGAGAGAGGATAGAAATAGATTGATGGTTAAAAGGGAAATGAGAATTTATCGTTTGCACCGCTTCTCTTTTTCTCTTATATTTTTATCTCTTAGTATAATGCTGCTCCCTGGTGGCTTGCTCACAGAATGCATAGGATTTGTACTTTTTAACTTTGGAATTATGCGCATCAAACAAGTTTGATTTAATTATTTTGGTTGTTAAACTTATATCAAGTGGAGAACACCTGTGACCTCAGTCTGAGTCTGAATCTAATGATGTCTCTTTTCCTGTTTTTCACAGCAAAAGTCTGTTGCTCGGAAAAAATGTGCTGCTTGCAAGATCGTAGTTCACTCCATCTGCATTGAACAGCTGGAGAAGGTGAGAACATTTCTAATGGCAACACAAAGGTAGAGATGTGATCTGACACTGCATCACAGACCATACGTGTTCCTCCCTTCAGTTATTGGACTGGAATGCTCCACCTCAGGGGGAGGGGCTTCATGAGGTGCCTCTCAAAGATCCGTCATTCAGAGTGAGAAACCCTCTGGTTTTTTCTCAGACTCAACTGGGGCTAATGGATCACTCACACATCTGATCTTAGCAAAGACTGGTGACTGTCTGGCCTGATAAACCTAGAACACCCAAATAACAATGAGCAATGAGCACGTTTACATGCACACCAGTATGCCGATAACTCACAAAAATCAGCTTATTGAAATAATCTGTTGTCCAGGTTTACATGCAAACCAATAACCAGACAACTCAAATAGACTGCGTTTACATGACTTTAATAATAAATCAGGTTATTTCCCAGTAGTGACGTCAAAACGTAATAATTTGTGTATCTGACTCAGAGTTTCATTTGTTATGTCAGTTGTAATGTTAAATAAAGCATTAAAAACCGAAGAACAGTATTGCAACGTGTCAGCGGGAAACTTAGGGGTCATATATTATCCTCTCATTACAGATGCAGCATTTTGACTGTACCACTTCTACTTCTGCTGCATGAGAGGAGAACACATTTTTATAATTCTTTGAGTCAAGAAAGATTCTGAGTTTGCAATGTATTTCCTCCTCCCTTACTGCAAAACATTTACTCTGTCTGGATGCAGCACGCCTTCCTGTCACATATCACACATGCACACTTCAATAAGCTGACAGAAAGCAGGTTAATGCATTTACATGCCGGGTGAAATTGGCGTAAGGGGCAAAAATCTAGCTTAAGGGGCAAAAATCTGGCGTAAGGGGCAAAAACCACTATGCATTGTCGGCTTATTAAGTAAAATGAGGTTGAGAATGTGCATGTAAACTTACTCATTGTCCTGTTAACATCTGGAGCCACTTTAGCTCTCAGTCCATCCAGACTGTGAAGGGGGCATCCTTTGTCTCTTTTTGATAACCTCATTGGTTTGTAGTTTAGACAAAAGCTGGTTCTAATCGTATACTGCAGAAAGGTTTTCTTGCCAGACATATTCTTTTTCTCACTAATCACTTTCATTCTGATTGGGCTAGTGAATGTCAGGTTGTTGGGTGGAGTTTTATTTTATCCATGAGGCACAGATTCTGTGTGTTCTCAGTTCTGATTCTGGCTGGTGTCTTCGACAGTTTATGTCTGGTATATGGGGCTCATTGTGGTGAAATGATGTTTGATCAGGGATGATTTTAATCATACTTCACACTAACCAGGCTAACAATCTCAGATAAGATGGTAAGGAAAGTGATGCTTTTGTTTTTTGTTCTATTCTCATATACATTTTTTGTTGATCTCTGTGGGGAATCTCCAAATCTGAGCATGTTTTCTGGAACATAATCCAACAGTTTTGAGGTTTTGATGAGCTACTGAGCTGTTGAGGTTTAATTTAGGGTAAATACTTAATAGTAATGTAAAAAATGTGATTTTTTTTCTTTGTCTTTTAGATAAACTTCAGATGTAAACCATCTTTCAGGGAATCAGGATCGCGGAACATCCGAGAAGTGAGTTTCTTCTTTTCCTCTTCCTTTCTTTGTTTTCTTAATATTTCTCCCATTCTGTCTGTTTTCCAATTCTGTCAAACAAATTGTCGTTAAACCTTCATAGATCGATATAAACAGCCAACAGCGGTGTTCTGAGAAGTTTTTTTTGTCATTGTATTTCTATATTAAATTTTAAGATAAAAAGCTTCCCTTTTTTTTTTATTTAAGTTTAAATTAGGGATGCACTGATACCATTTTTTAAGGATCGAGTACGAGTACTGATATTTTTTTCTAATACTCGCCGTTACTGATACCGATGCCTATACATTTATTACATTTTTTTTTTTTTTTTTGGTGATGCAGTTTTCCCAGCACAACACAGTGAGACTAATGAATGTAGGACAGCTTCTTTATTAATACTCTAATGAAAAAAGTAATAATTTTTATGTGCTTGTCACAAACTTCAAGAACAAACATTTCACAGTGTCCAATAACCTTCAAAGTGCATAATTAGCAATGTGGTAATTAATTGTTGTTATATAAAAAGAAATGTACAAACAAATTACAATCAATTCAACAAATACTATACAGATACAAATTAAATAAACTTGTTTTTCAGACACATTTGTTTAACATCTTTTGTTGTTTTATTAACATTAATGACAAATATAGGCTACAGTCCCTTTAAGACCAAATCCATGGATACTGACACACATATTCTGTTTTCACCCAAATGTTTACTTCCACTTAATCCATAACTGACTGTATTTATGTGAGATACTCCACACAATGGACATTTTGACAACTATGTGTGCAATTGACCATTCAGGCTCAAGGAGAACTGATTGCACGCTGTCTAGGATTGCGCACAAGAAAGAGAGAGAGCGCTTCTGGTGTGTCAATCAGCGTGATTCCGCCTATCCCGCTTTCACTAATCGAAAACGAATTGTGATAGAAAGCATGCTGTTCGAAATGTGTGCGTTTTCATCATTAATTTTGAAGTATTTCCACACCTCTGAGGCTGACATTGTTTCTGCTGCTGCCGTCGGTGTCTCTGTGCACGGAAAATTTTGTCCGTTACGTCACATGAGGTATCGGTCTTTGGTATTGGGGGTATATTTATGAGTATGAGTACAAGTACATGAGCTTGGTATCGGGCCGATACCAATACTGGTAACGGTATCGGTGCATCCCTAGTTTAAATTTAGCGTTATGCAGATGTCTGAGTAACCCCAGACTTTTTACATGCACTACTGTTTGCTGTTTACATCTTTAAATCTTGATTTTACCCATTTTACCCTCTGTTTTCCTTTTACACGTCCCCTATGTCGCGCTCACTGCTGTAATCCATCCCTCGTCTCCTCATCCCTATCTCTCCATTGCACTTCTGCTCCTCTGTGTGCCCTTTCTCTTCCTATCTCTCATCTTGCCTTGGTGGGTTAGCGCACATGGCGACGCAGAGCTTTCAGAGGTCACCTTGCTTTGGAGCAAATGAGAGGTGCTGCAGCTAAATATAGTGCACACACCTCTATCACACAGGTATCACACACACTCTCACCCAACTATGATGGCATCTTTACTTGGTTATATAAATGAGGGATTATACGTTTCGGTTGTTTTAAATAAAGCTAATTACAATTGATATAAACTAACCTTAACCCTATGCGGTTTGAATTGTTTAATATTTTTTTCAAATAATAAGATATTCATCCACAAATAATTGTAAATAAGTTTAAAAACATGATATATGTTATGAATTTCACAAAAATGAATTAAAATGTTAGTTCGTTGATTTTCAACAAACTTTGTATTGTTACAATATCAGTAGTATATGTAAATGAACAATGTGTAATACCTGCACAGAGATATCTTCATTTATTTGTCAACAAGATTTGTCAGCTATTGACAGCTCCAGGGCTCTTGGGAAAACTACCAATCATGCATCCACAGCCCCTTTAATCTGTTTTTTTTTTTTTTTTTTAAGCACCAAAAAAAAAAAAAAAAAAGCTTTTCTGCTGCATAGGCAGCCAAGTTTCATTAATAGCCCATAATGCCAGTGGTGAGTTATCTTTAAATTAAATAAATCTGTTTTATTTGCCAATATCAGATTAGCTTGAGTTGACGGTGGGTGGAGTCCATCTATTTGTGTGCACAACAATGCTAGAAATGTGTCAGAATTCACAAATGTGTGTGCTGATCCACATCCGCATACATCCGCATCCACATAATCTATTTATTTGGAAATATGAAACAATTCTAACCCTATATAACTCCCAAGAATTTAAGCATACATTTGCCCACATTCATATAGGCATTGCATCATAGCATTCAAATACAAGTGTACACAGTTTTAGATACATCTCCAGCAGTATTCTATTCCCATGATTTCTGTTCTGCTGTCTGCTTCTGTTCACGTCACACCATATCCCTAACTTCAGATTTGATCTTGATCTTGACCCCAGAGCATAACCTCACAACATTAGACTGGCTTAATGTCGCATTTTTAACACAGATTGTCATAATCTATGGATGGGACAGCTATATGAGATCTTGTGTTTTGCTTTTATGACAGCCTGCAATAGTGCGACACCACTGGGTCCATCGGAGAAGACAAGAGGGCAAATGCAAACAGTGTGGAAAGGTGAGTAGGATGGATCACAAGAAGAGTGTTATGGCATATATATGAGAAATGACATGTATCACATTTCACAAGGCTAATGAATAAAATCTTAAGTTTTTAAAGTCTTTAACAGAGTCTGATCTTCACCTACAGGGGTTTCAGCAGAAATTTGCCTTTCACAGTAAAGAGATTGTAGCCATTAGCTGCTCCTGGTGCAAACAAGCAGTAAGTCTTTCAGGCTGAATTCATTGGTGTGCTTTAGTATTGTAGAGTATGTAAATGTGTGTAACTTTCCTCTCTTTCTCTGTCTGTGTGCAGTATCATAATAAAGTGACATGCTTCATGCTGCAGCAGATAGAAGAACCGTGTTCATTAGGAGCACACGCCGCCGTTATAGTACCTCCTACCTGGATCATACGGCTTCGCCGACCTCAGGTATATGCTATACTCTGTTACTTCTCTTTTATGGTTGTTAGTGAGCGATTGAATGGAAAAAAACCCCACAAACTGAATTCGATAATAAATTGAATTTGTGCTCTGTAAATTAGCAGTGCTATCAGCATCTCTATGGCTATATTAAATGTAAAATGCTAGATGTAAACACCTACAACCCAGTGCAAACCCTAAGGAATTCTGTAAATTATTCAAAGCGTAGCATTGTATTACTTGTACAAAAGCATTGTTTTTTTTAAACTCCAACATACAAAATGTATGATACATACAGCATTAAATAGCTGTTAAGAACTAAAATAAATAAATCCATAAGTGTTTTGTATGGATTTTAAATACTCAGAAACTGTGGAAACAGAGAGCATTTTTATACTGAAATCTCCACTGGTAGTTTACCCGTTTGTTTTTAATGAATGTGCTGAACTTTTAGTAATGTTATTGTGCTGTTTTTCAATTGTAGTCCTCACTAAAGTCAAGCAAAAAGAAGAAACGAGCATCTTTCAAACGCAAATCCAGCAAGAAAGGAGCAGAGGTATGAGAACAAACAAGTATTAGTTTTTGTTTGCCAGAGGATGATACAATTAAAGAAGCAACATGTTTTTGGACTTTAGATTTTTTATCTAAGCCCCCCCCCCCCCCCCCCTCTCTCTCTCTCTCTCTCTCTCTCTCTCTCTCCCTCCCTCCCTCCCTCTTTCTTTCTTTTTCTTTTTTTTTTTTTTTCTTTCTTCCAGGAGGCTCGATGGAAGCCCTTCATAGTGAGACCTATTCCCTCTCAACTCATGAAGCCACTGCTGGTGTTTGTAAACCCAAAGAGTGGAGGAAACCAGGTATTATAAATACCTTCTATATTAATAATAATTTAATAGTAATTATATTACCAACAATTAAATAAACCATAAAAATAATAATCACCTATATGAACTATTCTCTTCTGCTCTCTTTCTTTCAGGGAGCTAAAATCATCCAGTCCTTTCTGTGGTATCTGAACCCTCGGCAGGTCTTTGATCTCAGTCAGGGGGGTCCTCAGGAAGGGTCAGTACTTGCATGTGGAATGCTTCAGAACTACGCTTCTCAAACATTTTTGTCAGCCTAGCCCTTTTGATATACAGCCAAACCAAAAATTATTCAGACAGATATAATTTTTTATATTTTTTTTACTAGTGGGTGCAGGACACTATAGTTCATTTGTGTAAGTGAGGATAGCAAAATAAAACTGTGACATATTATACCCAAAAATTCTTCATACAGTGGACTACCAGTGAAATTGATGAAAATTTGGGACCAAAAATTATTCAGACACTTTGACCTGACCATGTTTTGCAAACAGTACGTGTTATCTGACATAATTAAGATTATTTTTTTCTGACACACACTTAGATCTTGTCATATTTTATTACCATTTTTTAAACTATAGTGAATAAACTAATAATGAATGAAATGTTCAAGGTGTCTGAATAAATTTTGGTTTGATTTTATTTTTTAAGTACTACTCAAGATTTGAAGTTGTTCAAGGTTCTCTGATGTCAGTTAATGGTTACACTCCATTTTTTAATTCTGATATGTTTTTATTTGAAAAGTATTTATTAACAGTATAGAGCTGCAAAATTTGGTCAAAAAATATATTGTGATTATTTTGTCATACATTACGTCATACATTGATATTTTTACATGTATGTCCATGGATTTTTTTTTTAGCTTGGAGATGTATCGCAAAGTTCACAACTTGAGAATTTTGGCCTGTGGTGGGGATGGCACGGTGAGTGAATGTGTGTGTGTGTGTGTGTGTGTGTGTGTGTGTGTAGGCACTACAGTCTTATCTTCCAGACTCTGAGCGGTAGAAGTGATGATTCTCCTGAGTCATAATACTGTGACACTATTCAGATGAGTCATGTGTTTAAGGAGTTTTCTGACATGTAATGCTGATGTGTGTGTCCTGGTTTACCCCATGCTGTCACATCTCCGTAATCCATTTGTGTGAGTAATTAAGAGTGTTAAAGTGGGATCTGAACGCAGTCATATTTGATATACTGACTTTGATCCATGAGAGAGAAGATTAGGAATAATGCCTTAAGTCCAACTGAAATAAGGAGTTTAAATCCACCCATCCTCCACCCTGCTGAACTGCAGTTTTCTAAGTTAAACACTGCATATATTCATATTGAGTTTTTTCCTGTGTGGTTCTATTTTACAAAGCAAGATATTTAACTTTAACTATTTTGAAATTCAGATAGTATATGCCTTTTGCCATTTTTTTTGTGATAAGGACTATTTATGGATTTTTTAAATGAAGTTTTGGGCATTTTATGCATCTCTCTCTCTCTCTCTCTCTCTCTGCTTTATCTCAGGTGGGCTGGATCTTGTCCGCTCTTGATCAGCTGCAGCTAAACCCTTCTCCTGCTGTGGCTGTACTTCCTCTGGGCACAGGAAATGATCTTGCTAGGACTCTAAACTGGGGTGGGGTGAGTGGAAGTTCTGTCAGAAATCTGCACATTCAGACACATTCATCCCAAACAATCAGAACAACTTTATCATGTTCCTCCGTAGTAAATTTTAATGTAATTCATGTAGCAGAGTCTGCTTACTCTCCATTTGTAAGCACTGATTGCTGAATGGGCATTTCTTGTACAACTGTGTGCATGTAGGGTTACACAGATGAACCTCTGAGTAAAATCCTGTCTCACGTTGAGGATGGGAATATTGTACAGCTGGATCGATGGAACCTTATTGTAAAGCCCAACCCAGAGGCAGGCCCAGAGGAGAGAGATGAGCAGGTGACGGACAAGGTAAGAGTGCTGCAGTGCTGTTTTATGTGCAACCAACAGCTGTATAATCTGAAGAGTGATCAATGTTTTTCTGCTCCACAGCTCCCTCTAGACGTCTTCAATAACTACTTCAGCCTGGGGTTTGATGCTCATGTGACTTTAGAGTTCCACGAATCTCGAGGTTGGTGTAAAGGCGCGCTATTTATTAGCCAGACAGCAGTTGCGTGAGAGTTAAAGGCTTGAGTTTCTTTTACGAGGACAGATTGGTACTAAATCTAATTGAGATTAATGATGGTTTGTCCTCTTACTCCACAGAGGCCAACCCTGAGAAATTTAACAGCCGATTCAGAAACAAAATGTTCTATGCAGGGGTAAGTTTAAATGCATGTTATCAATCTTATTGTGAAATGTATTTTTTTTTAAATTAGTTTTAAACTTGTAATTCTTAATCAAATATGTTCTTCCGGTGAAACTTCTATCTGGTAACGTATGCAGGACTTTTCCAATCATTTAAAGGTCCCGTTTTTCGTGGTTTTTTGAAGCTTTGATTGTGTTTATAGTGTGCAATATAACATGTGTTCATGTTTCGCGTGTAAACACAGTATTTTTCACATAATTTACTTATCTGTATACCGCTGTTTCCACTGTCATAAAAACGGGCTGATGACTTCCTTGTTCTATGAAGTCCCTCCTTCAGAAATACGCAACGATTTCTGATTGTGCCAGCGGTTCCTGTGTTGTGATTCGACAGCAGCTTAGCGCTCCTTGCCCGGAAAGGTCACGCCTCTTACCATAACGTGTGCTGCACATAGTTTTACATTACATTATTGTGGTGTTGTGCCGAATGAACACAAAAGACAATAATTCCCGAGAGACTGAACTCTTTAATCTCCACAAGCAGCGACAGAAAATGTACAACGTTAGCACTCACTCAGAAGAGTACCTCATACGGAAAACAGCCATATACATAAACATAGTCCCCTCTTGTGGCCATTATGTGCACTGCAGTCCAACATTAACTATTGCAGTAAGGATACCACAATTATAATTTTCGGGAACCGAGTTAAACATAAATTGTAACCATTGATCTCTAAGTACAGCATCCCTGGGAAGGCCAAACAAAGGTGACTGGACAGCGGGATGAAAATAACACTGTTTCGACGACACTCTACAAACGCAACTCTTGCTCTTCTCCATGGGAGCGCAACAAGACCACGCCCCCTTTTTTTGTGGGCGGAGGTTAGTCAAAAAACTGTTTTAGTGACTTCATTAAAGAAGGAAGTAGAGGGATGTAGTCCAAACTGGCCGTTCGATGTAGGCGATTTCTGTTAAATAAAATATCTCGCTTGGCATTGAACTTTTGAGCTTTAAAATTTTAAAGATTTTATTTATACTCTAACAACAACATTGCACACTAACTAAAGTTTGAAACATGGGATCACGAAGAACGGGACCTTTAACATCCACTTAAGCCCTGCCCCTTTCTAAAAATTGCAAACCCCTAATTGCAAACCCCTACCTTAACTGCAACATTAATGAATATGACAGTGAGTGATGCAAATGATGTTTCCTTTTTCTACAGACAGCGTTTTCTGATTTCTTGATGGGCAGCTCCAAAGACCTGGCTAAACACATCAAAGTAGTGGTACGTACAGAACAACTCTTTTGTGCAAAACAAGAGAGGAAATATTGTGCTTGCCAGAGTGTTTTGATATGTAAATGAATATGCAGTGATTTTTTTTTTTTAGGTTTGACTCTAAGTCTCTATTTGCATGCTTGTTTGTTTGTTTGTTTGCGTTTCTTCCTCTTGGGCTTTGGGCTCTTGAGTACTGAGAGGTAGTGTGTCTAAATTTGAGTTGAAACCTTTTTTCTGCTGACTGTTGGTTTGTTCTGCTGACTTATTCAGTTTATGCTGCTTTCTTCTTTCTCTCATTCTCTGTAGTGTGACGGCACAGATTTGACCTCGAAAGTCCAGGATTTGAAGCTGCAATGCCTGGTCTTTCTCAATATCCCCAGGTAATGTACAAAATCTTTTTTTCTGCAACTTGAATTTTCAGCAGAGTCATTTCTCCAGTCTTCGGTGTGACATGATCCTTCAGAAATCATTTTAATATCAAGAAACATGTCACTTATCTCTAGATTAATTTGTGTGAAGTGTACATTTAAATGTTCCTGTTAATCGCAGGTACTGTGCGGGCACTATGCCATGGGGCAATCCAAGTGAGCATCATGACTTTGAGCCTCAGCGTCATGATGATGGCTGCATTGAAGTCATTGGATTCACAATGACATCACTGGTATGATTCACCTGATTGGATACATTTGAAGTGAGGTTTTAAAGTTGGATTGGTGAATTTACATTCCCTGCTTTGTTTGCTGTAACTATAGGCCACACTGCAGGTCGGAGGTCACGGTGAGAGGTTAAATCAGTGCCGTGAGGTCACCCTTACCACCTTCAAGTCAATCCCCATGCAGGTGGATGGCGAGCCTTGCAAACTAGCGCCATCTGTTATTCACATCTCTCTGCGAAACCAGGCCAACATGGTGCAGAAAACCAAGAGACGCACATCTATACCACTGCTCAATGAGTGAGTCCAACTTATTCTCATACTCATTCCTGGATTGTGTGTGTAGATTAGGGCTGTCACTACATCATATTTTCACTACACAGCTCACGGGACAAAATAATTCACTATAATAATAAAATTGCATTATCTACAGATATTTAAAAAAAATAATGCTGTCAGTCAAATTCATCTTTAATTTTTCTCTTTTTGGTCAATGAATCACACTCAAAATACGAGTGTAGTTGATTGTTGATCTGCACATCCTGCAGACTGGGGTGACTAACAGAATCTGTTTTAGTAAAGTGTCTCGCTTTTCTCTGTCGTGTCCTCCATCATGATTTTTTTGTGACAGTAGTAATATGTTATTGGCACTTGATACAACCCGTTACATGCGCTGGATTATTTATGATTTTATCTACATTGTTATAACGAGATATCGTGATATAAAATGCGTCTATAGTTATCGGTGATGTAAACGATATGATTTGTGATGCAGAGTTAGTATTATCCAAGACTCAACTTACTGTTTTTATAAGTGAGTTTAATAATAGTCAAATTCAGTGAGTTTCATAATAAAGTAAAAATGATAACAAATCCAACACAGAGAACAAAGAACCAGGGAACAGAATAAGTGTACAAAACATAACATCCATGTAGGACAAGATTGGACAAGGAACACAAGAAACACTGGTGTTTAAATACACAAGGGGTAATTGGCAAACAAGACACACCTGGGAACAATCAAAGAAATAATCAACAAGAAAAACTACAAAAGACTGCAAAACATGGCGTAAAAACAGGAAATAACATAAAAATCCACACAAGATCAGGGGAACACAAGACAGGAATCATGACAATTTGTATCAAATCGTGACATGAGTGTATCGTTACACCCCTAATTTTATCATATGTGTTGTATTAACATGATATATACCCTTCAATACCAGTATTTTGCGACACCCCTAGTGTGTAGATGCTATTAAACAAAAGGTGTGACATTTTTGAACAAGGCTCTTTAAAAAAGCAACATCACCAAAATGTACACACACACACACACACACACACACGAGTACTTGGTATGAGCTGATGTTTAATAAAAAGTCAAGTGAGCAGAAAGTTGAATTGATGTCTTTTTCTATTGAGCTGTTACTGAAAGTGTGAAATTTAGTGTGATTTTCTCTCAGTCTCATTTCTTTTCCTTGACACTTGAAGTGAATAAATTACCCTCATAAATGGTTGCTAAGGACAGACATGCTTGCTTAGTCCTGCTGAAATTAGATAATCGCGCTCTCTGAGGTTTTGTTAATTTCACACCTGACCGCTTCGAGGTGAATGCGTTTTATTGACAGCAGATAATGAAACGGCGGTTAAAAAGCTAAATATCGGAAGTGGAGACAGATTTAATTAGCGTGGTGACAGCAGTGCATTTAGTGAAGTGCGAGACACTTTACCTAGCCAAGACAGCATCCGCGTGTAATAGCAAGTATGCTATCAAAAGCCTCAATTTGTGCTGTGTATTCTTAGTTTGTATGATTTTCCTAACTGGAACCTTTTTCCATCCAGTAGTCAGCAACCATTTCCAGAACGGTTACGGATCAGAGTGAGCCGTATCAGCATGCATGATTATGAAGCTCTGCACTACGACAAGGAGAAACTCAAAGAAGCTTGTGAGTATGAAATACACATATTAAAGGTGCCATCGAATGGAAAATTTCATTTACCTTGGCTTAGTTGAATAACAAGAGTTCAGTACATGGAAAAGACATACAGTGAGCCTCAAACACCATTGTTTCCTCCTTCTTATATAAATCTCATTTGTTTAAAAGAAGAACAGGCGAATCTCAACATAACACCAGTATTCAGCAACAGGATCATTAATATGTATGCCCCCAATATTTGCATATGCCAGGCCATGTTCAAGGCATTAGACAAGGGCAGCCAGTATTAACGTCTGGATGTGCACAGCTGAATCATCAGACTAAGTAAGCAAGCAAGAACAACAGCGAAAAATTGCAGATGGAGCAATAATAACTGACATGATATCGTGATATTTTTAGTGATATTTGTAAATTGTCTTTCTAAATGTTTCGTTAGCATGTTGCTAATGTACTGTTAAATGTGGTTAAAGTTACCATAGTTTCTTACTGTATTCACAGAGACAAGAGCCGTCGCTATATTCATTTTCAAACACTTGCAGTCTGTATAATTCATAAACAACTTCCTTCTTTATAAATCTCTCCAACAGTGTGTAATGTTAGCTTTAGCCACGAAGCATATAGCCTCAAACTCATTCAGAATCAAATGTAAACATCCAAATAAATACTACACTCACATGATCTGATGTATGCATGCAGCATGCATGACGAACACTTTGTAAACATCCATTTTGAGAGTTATATTAGCTGTGTGAACTTTGTTTATGCTGTTTAAGGCAAGCGCGAGCTCCAGGGGCGGGGAGCGTGAGGAATTAAAGGGGCCGCAGCGTGAATCGGTGCATTTCTAATTATGCCCCAAAATCTATGGGGTATTTTGAGCTGAAACTTTACAGACATATTCAGGGGACAACTTAGACTTATATTACATGTTGTAAAAAAAAACGTTCGATGACACCTTTAACATTACAGTTCAGCAAATGCACTGGTGATTTTAGTTGTAAAGTAATCAATTTGAACTATTTGCAAATAATATTTTATTTTAAATTCAGCATGAAATTGAAGTTGGAATAGTATTTTCTTCCTTATTGTGATGTATATCCAAGTAAAACAGCTTCTCGAAAAATAAAAAATGTAGGGTGGGACTTGAGTTTGTCCCTTTGGAATTGATTAGATCATTGGATGGTAGAGTTATCAAAAGTACCAACTTCGGTACCAAGTCGGTACTAAAATTTTAAAAATTTGATGCTTTGAGCGCTGTTGAGCAGATTCATAAACATCTCTGATTGGCCAATGTGTTGACGTGCTCATCGGATATGTCTGTGATTGGCTTCAATGATCAACGCTTCAAAAACATGTTGTAAATAGTCATCAATGACGCTCTTCACCGATCAATTACACAGTTACACACAGGAGCGTTCGAAAGCAGGCATCTATCGTGGACCAGTCTGCTGATAGATGCCTGCTTTCAAACGCTCCCACTCCTGCTTTCAAATTCAAACTCTGTTTGTTTTCAAACACTCCTGTGCATCGATCATTGTAGCCAATCACAGACATAGCCGATGAGCACGTCAACACAATGGCCAATCAGGTGTTTACGATTCTGCTCAACAGCGCTGAAAGCGTGAGTGACAGGATGTTCCGTCCTTGCGCCAGTAAACACGTCATCAGATAAGACAAAAGATGACACTGCAAGAGGGGAGGGGAAGTTATTTTGAGTAAAGATTACAAGGGCATTTTTTTATTAAATAATGATATGCATGGATAGATCATTTATGTTAAATTATTCAAAATTACATTTAATTTTTTTTTTTTTTGCACTTTAAAATATGCACACATTCACTCATATTCAAGCTGCAGTTCTATTTCTCAACACTAGGTGTCGTCCCATCGCTACATTGAGTGGTTATGGGGTGTACTGATGGAACAGACACAGTTGGGTCACTGAGAATAATATTCAGATTCAGGTTTATGCTGCTATTGTGTTTTGACAGATCATTTTGTGCCGTTAATGCCACACATTTCTGGTTTTGTTGATATATCAGCAGCTGTTTAAGAAACCATTCTCTGTAACATATTCTGCTAGTGTGTATTAGAACATCTGTGTATTTGTTTGTGTGTGTATGTGTGTGTGAGAGAGTGAGTGCGCAATAGAAATAGTAAGTATGTCTTCATGCACAGTCATAATCAAGCTATCTGTCTAAGTATGACACAATGCGTTATAAGATAATTGAACTACTGAATACGCATTGCGCATCACTTCTCTTTTTCAGAAGCACTCTATGCCGAGACCAATTGTAGTGTGAGTAACGTGTATATATGCTGGACGAAGCATAGCTACAAACACATTATCTAGGCCTGTTAGTCTAACTTCTCAAAAAAGAATAGACTTGCATGATGTTCATGTGACATTTTATAAAGACAAATTATTGCTTTAGTTTTACTGAAATCAAATTTTTAAAGTGCATGAGAAAGCGATTCGCTCTTTGTTGTTCATACAGTTGTTCTGCACGCTCTCCTTTGCGGTAGAAAAATATACCACACATCCCTGTTTCTATTCTACTCACTGCTGTCCATCACTCTTCACTCTTCTGAAGAACGTTGACAATACCACCAACTCAACAGAAAGAGAGAGAGCGCAGAACAAACCTGAATTGAATTTGAGAAATGACTGTTCAGATGTTGCTAAGCAACCCAACATTCCTCAATGGAAGAGACCTCTCCCATATCTCGCTACTCTCTCTCTCTTTGCTCGTTTCTTCCTGCTTCCCCTGTCGTTCTCACTCTCTCGCACCCCACTTTGTCAAAGAAACTTGCCATCCTCTTGAGAAACCTCATTTCATTTAGAAATATTACCCTGCCTCTCTGAAGCCTGTGAGACTCAGCTCAGGGTAGGACAGGGTAGGACTGCTCCTCCAGCTTTCAAACGTACACTACTGCACCTCCATAATGTTAAGGGTGGTTGGAGTGCGTCACGTTACAGTTGGGATTTCAGTGTAGGTTCTATGCCTTTCACCCTTTTCCTCTAAAGTAAATCGAGAATGTCCATATGCATGAAGAGGACACATGTACCCACAGCAACCACTGCACAAACATCATATTTCATCATATTCTCTCAATGACACATATAAGAGCAGACCTACAGCCATGTGTCTACAAAAGCCTGCAGTGGTTTAGACTCTAGTGCAGACAAAATTGCCTCCCCATCATGTCCTATTACTGTCTGATCTTGTTTCATGAGGAATCTGTAGATTAGTTTGAATGAGACTGATTGAGTCTGAGCCAGTACATGTTGCATATGACTGCCATAAATCATATTCATCAACTCTTCTGCTTATATACTTATATATTCACAAAGATAGAGATTAACCATCTTATACATTAAATAATTTAGAAGGCTTTCTTTCTTTCTTTCTTTCTTTCTTTCTTTCTTTCTTTCTTTCTTTCTTTCTTTCTTTCTTTCTTTCTTTCTTTCTTTTATTTTTACTCTTTCACCCATTGCTGATCAGTATCTCCTGAGAGGAAAAATGTGGGCCAAGTTTTTCACAACATGCAGGAAACTGTTACTGTGAGAGTGATGGAAAGATTCTGTTTCTTCTCCTCATCTCTCGTTCTAACTTTTCGTCTCTTTCCATCCTTATTGCAGCGATTCCACTGGGTCTCATCGTTGTCCCGGGAGACAGTGATTTGGAAACCTGCCGAGCTCACATCGAGAGACTACAGGAGGTAAAATATGAGAGGGTGGGGTTTAACAGATGGAGTGGGGTAAAAATGAGAAATGAAGAGGACAGGAAAAGAGAGAAGAGGAGAGAGGTGTTGGAGTTTGATTAATGATGGGAACAGTCAGTCACAGTCAGAACATAAGGAGGGAAAAGTTATATTGCACTACAGATACAGTACAGAACAGTGGTGCTCAACTAGTTTGTCCTTTAGGACACAGATTGTAGTGGCAACACAGTATGGTTTATGTACAATGGGAAAGAAAAATCAGCAACACCTTCATGAACAATAGTTGAATAGTAAAATAGGTATTAAGAAATCAATAAACAGTAGTTTTTACAAGGGTAAATAAAGAACTCGTTGTTTCAGAAAGTACTGTACAGTGCTTCCTTTACTCTTTACTTTAAAAACTATGTCTATAAAGGGTAATATTTTATGTATGTGAGGTCTGAGATGTGGGAACTGTGAAGAGAGAGAAGGCAAACAGTTTGCAGTTCAGCTCAATATTGCCATCTAATAAGCCAATATAGTCTTAAATATCCTGCATAGTATTTCATCTTTTATAACATGATATTTTGACCAGTGTGTTCAATCTTGATTTTGGTAAAATGTTTCTTTTCCCCATAAAAAATTACAGTTTTGGACAGATAAGGTAATAAAAAATAAATTTAAAAATCCCTTAAAGTAACTACAGATGAGCATGTAAAGCAAATATTTTTTTTTTTAATTCTGTGCAGAGCATGCCCCCCTCCAGCCCACGCAATGTTCTCACCTTTTTCCCCCTTACCTGTTTTCATCCCTGATTATTTGTTTTTGCCATTCTGTCCTTGTTTTAATTCATACTTTCCCATTGAGAAACAGTGGTTGCACAAATAACTTCACGTTCAGCTGGAAAATGAAATGATTTCCAAACCAGTCAGAGCTACTTTTTGGTTTGATTTTGTTATCGTATGGAAGGCAAGAGATTATACTGTAAATGATTGAGAAATCTTATATGATTGTTTGTGTGTATCTGAACTGATGGGCTGTGTGCCTGATCAGATGGGGTTTGTGTGTGTATGTATCTAATGTAATGGGGTCTCCTGCAGGACTTTGTGTCGTGTCATCCATCTCTGCAGCGGCTGGTGCTCCAGGTGGGTAAGACACCTGTGAGAGGTGAGACAGGCACACCTTGAGCACTTTCAGGAACAAGACTGGAAATACAGCCTGGACAAAGAATCTAGAAAACCAAACAGAGTGCTGTTTGTACTAAGGCCTATCAAATTTTGATGGACATTTCTGCACAAACCCACATAAAAACTTCAGCAGTACATTTGGCTCAGAGGCATGTTTACCTTGAGAGTGCCTAAACCTCAGAAGAGATAAAATAAGAGAGTTTGTTTTCAGATAGAGCTTAACATGATCCCTAAAGCAGAGTATTCTGCAATTCATCCTAAATCTCTCCCACATAATTCTCTGAGATTAGAGCACTCTAGCGCCTCCTAGACACTAGTCTAGTTTGCAGACGTAAAGAACCTTCATTAGTATGGCATTCCCTCACGACAGATGTTATGGGTGAAACTTCAAATAGGCACAAATTATTGCATAGTAAATGCTTGCTATGCTAAATCCACTCGCTCTGAGCTCCGTTCCCTGGATATTTCCCCTGGATCCTAAGTGCTCCCATGTGCTTTGTGTGGATGGATGCCTTCGATCACGTTTAGCTTCTGTTGAGAATGGCAGCTTTCTTTAAAGTGGTAGTGCATGCAGGTGTTGTGTTCATTATGTGTTTGTGGATTCTGTGAGTGTAGTCTTTGTAATGTGTATTTGACTCTGTTGCATGACTTGCATAGATCTTCAAATGGCAGTTTGGCGCTTTAGGGAAAGAGACTAATAGATGTGACAGGAAACAATGACAGGTCTCTCTCTCTGTGTGTGTGTGTGTGTGTGTGTGTATGTGTGAGGTGACAATAGTGAACTTTCACACTGTTCATATGCTGCTCATTTTCTTTAAATGGCATAAACTGACACTAATCAGAACTGCATCACTCTTTCTTCTCTTCCTATCCCTTACCCCATACTTCCTCCTTCTCTCTTTCACAGGAAGGTGAAGGGGCCAAATCGAAGGCTATATCATCTCAGAGGCTGTCGCCAAAATGGTGCTTTCTCGATTGTGAGTATTCTTTTCACAGTAGTTTGGATGGTAGAATTCAGACAGTCAGATCTGGGGTACTGAACAGCAAGTGTGCCATAGTGGCCCTCAAGGTTGTGGGCTGGAGTTGTGTTTATCAGTGCACAAAGCTGTAGGTGTTTGCAGTGAATAAAATGGCAAAGAGTAAAGGTCAGAGATTCAAAACCATGAATCAGACCCACAAAATATTCTCTTATCAGTGCTAGAATCAAAGCGAGGCAAAGAGGAAAAGAGAAAGAGTCATGAATCTCCATACTAAAGAACAGAATCTACTCTGACATTTCAGTGCTAATAAGGAGTGCCAGGATGATTACTGTCAGCGGGAGAGAATTACAGCCACGGAGAAAGAGGGAGGAGCTGTTTACATCATATTAACTGCATGTCTGACATGATGAACTCTTTGGGTATGTGTGTTCCACCAGGTCACACCAGCAGGTCGGCAGGAACTCTGAAAATGTATGAAAGAAGCATCACTCAGGCATGCACGTGATGTACAGTACAGTTGATGCTGAAAATTCAACTTTGCCGTCACACGTTTAATATATATTCAAATAGAAAACGGCTATTTTACAATGTAATATACTATTTCACAATATTACTGTTTACTGCATTTTTGATAAAAAAAAATAAATAAATGCAGCCTTGTTGAGCATGATACTTGAAATTGTACTGACCTCAAAGGTTTGGAGGGTAGTATATTTTTAAATAGTGCTTTATTGTTTGTTTTACACTTTATCCTACTAGCCCATTATTGGCACCATATGGACCTTTCAGTGTGAAGCTGTGAAGATTTCGATTAACGTCAGTTTGATGAAAAATGGAGAATCAAACTGTATAAGTCTATTTATTCTTGATAAAAAGAATGCAACCTAGTAGTATCCATATACACTTATAAAGTACCATATAATGGCAACTAATTAAATAAAAAGAGTGATGAGGGTAAAAATAATATGGGCTTCAAAGAGTCAAATGACACACTTCCTATGACAGCATTTCCCAATGCACTGAAGCAAAAAGTTAATACACAATAATGTATTCTATGAGAATTGATAAATAGTAATAGCTTTTTTCGCCACATATAGCCAGGTGTTGTTTTTGTTGAGAGGTGCGTTGAAACATTGACGCGAGTTGTGTTGAAAGGGCCATCAGACTTCCTTTGACAGCATCTCGAGATATGGGGAGTCAGTCATCATTATACACAAATCCTCTGTGACAGCTGAGTCACATTCACATAGATCCTAAACTGCTACACATCAAATCAGTGAAATGACAGTACATCACAATCCCCTGTTCAGTACTTGCATCTTTCCACCCTTTTCATCTTTTCATTCCAGTCCCTCCTTCCTCTCTTCCCACTGGCCCAGAGCAGAACTCATCTCCTCATTTTAAGACTAAAAAGCTTCCGAGGGCTTTATTACCAGAGCAGAGAGCTGCAGCAGAGCTTTTCAGAGTGATTGTGGCAGCATTTCTGATCTCAGCTCAGTGTTATGAAGTTGCTGCCAAATAATTACCAGTTCAAGCAAGGAAAGTCTGATCCGAGGCCAGTGTTATGGAGTTTTCATGAATCGTGGAATAGATTGTTCATGCCCCAGAGCAGCAATAAGGGGCAGGATGTCACCAGAGTGTAAGGAATCATGTGCATTCATTACTTTTGCTGCAAATGTGTTATTTACAGGTACAAGGACAAGCTCTTGGGAATTTGTTTGTGTGAATTTTCAGCACATGCATTCTCTTTGGGAGTAATTTGCTTTGGTGAGATGTGAGACCTGTGGCAATCTCTCTTTTCCCGCTCATTAAGACAACATGAGGGGAGTGTCACACACCTTCACAAATCTTGCAACACCATTGGTCTAAATACCTGGCATGCCTTCTTGTGGCACCCTCTGATTCGTTCAGATCATCTTACTGACATCTGTTGCAGCCAACCCTGTCGAGGACTGTCATGAGCTGTGTCGAAATATTTTAAGAGCTTTCTTCTTTGATAGATTTATTTCACATGCATATCAGGACACTCTAAAAAATGCGGGGACAAAAACAACCCAATTCGGGTCATTTTGGCATCCCAGCACTGGGTTGTTTTGACCCAGCTGGGCAGTGTTGGGTGTGATGCATTACTAAGTAATTCATAACTGTAATTTAATTACTTTTCCCTTGAAAAAGTAAAGGATTGGTCTTAATTTTTCTGTGATTTAATTATAGTTACTTATGATGTAATTGCATTAAATACTGTATAGACTATGGAACTATACTATATAAAACAATTAATTTGAAATGTAACATTGAAATTTAACATCTAGTGTTAATTGTATGTTTTTTTTTTAATGTAATTTTCTCCCTTTAAATAGGGAGTAGATTAATTTATGCAATTTTTAAATTTACTTGAAAGAATTAAAAGAGCAGTTTCTTGTCTAACCTTGTATTGTTCAACTGGTTGAGGTTGATATGTGTTTTAATAAGTAATTAGCCATAAGTAATGCAATGCATTTTAGAGAGAGTAATTAGCACAGTAATCTAGTTACACCATTGAAGATGTAATTAGTAACTAGTAATTAATTACCTTTTAGAGTAACTTACCCAACAGTGGAGCTGGATTAGGTTAAATGTTTGACCCAATATTTTTTTAACTCAACTAATATTTAAACATTACTATACTGCTGGGTTACAGTTAACCCAAAATCCGGCAGGAAACGACTGAGATGCCCTTGAGCAAAACACCTAACCCCCAATTGCTCCCTGTACGCCACAGTGAATGTGTGTGTCCACGGCTTGCAGTGTTTGTGTGTGTGCTCGCTGCTCCTAATCCACTTACTTGAAGGGGGTTAAATGCAAATTCTGAGTATGGGTTTCCATACTTGGCCTTATTGTCACGTTTTTTTTTTTAATTTGTTTTTTTTTTTTATTTAAAGGCGAAAAATTTTTGATAAGCAAAAACACCCAGAAATAGAAAAAAAATATAGGCAAAAGTAACAACACATGATAAAATAACCCAGTGAGTGTCAGAGTGTAAATGTTGAAAGAGTATTTTTGTGTAATTTGAGACCTGATCTGAAGGTCCGGTACCTAATCAAAGGGCTGATTTGGGTTCTTATTTATGTTTACAGCTACAACAGCTGATCGATTCTACAGGATTGATCGAGCTCAAGTGAGTCCTCCATACAATACCTCTTAGAGTAATTTGAGCTAAAATTGAGCAATTTTGATTGTCCACAAACAAACCAATCACATTTGTCTGCCGTCTGTCTCAGGAGCATCTTAACTACGTGACTGAGATTTCTCAGGATGAGCTGTTCGTTTTGGACCCAGAACTGGTTCTCACAGAGACGGTCAGCACATCACCAGGCATGCCAGACCTGGTGGACTCTGGTGATGTCCCGTCTGATCCACGTAAATTTGCCTTCCCATCATCCTCCTCTTCTCCACCAAACTCACCTGGACCTAGGTGAGACACCGCAAATACACACATGGACAAACACACAGGAAACTGTTTCATTGTATCCAGTGCCATTATGTAAAGGGATAGTTTACTCAAAACTGATTTACTTACCCTCATGTCATTCCAAACCTGTTTGACTGAATTTCTCTGGAACACAAGAAAATATTTTGAAAAATGTATTTTTTTTTTCATACAATGAGGTCAATCAGGTCCAATTTTGTATTGGGAACCCGTTATATGGTTAAAAATAGTTCGAGAGACATTCTTTGAAAAATATCTTATACATGACATACTGTTAGATTGACTACAAAATATATTTATATGTACAGTGCTCACCCCCTTTAAAAAGTAATATTTTAAACAATATCTCAATGAACACAAAAACAATCTCCAAAATGTTGACAAGACTAAGTTTAATATAACATCTGTTTAACTTATGAAAGTAAGGTTAATAATGTAAATTAGATTACATATTTTTCAGTTTTACTCAAATTAGGGTGATGCAAAAATGAGTACACCCCACAACAAACACTACTACATCTAGTACTTTGTCTGGCCTCCATGATTTTTAATGACAGCATCAAGTCTTCTAGGCATGGAATGAACAAGTTGGCGACATTTTGCAACATCGATCTTTTTCCATTCTTCAAGAATGACCTCTTTTAGAGACTGGATGCTGGATGGAGAGTGATGCTCAGCTTGTCTCTTCAGAATTCCCCATAGGTGTTCGATTGGGTTCAGATCAGGAGCCACTGAATCACTTTCACCCTGTTCTTCTTCAGAAATCCAACAGTGGCCTTAGATGTGTTTAGGATTATTGTCATGTTGGAAAAGTGCACGACGACAAGGAGCACGGAATGATAGTAGCATCTTCTCTTTCAGTATAGAGCAGTACATCTGTGAATTCATGAGCTCCCCGACACCAGCAGCACTCATGCAGCCACATAAGGACACTGCCACCACCATGTTTCACTGTAGGCACCATGCATTTTTCTTTGTATTCCTCCCCTTTGCGGCGTCATACAGTTTAGAAGCCATCAGTTCCAAAAACATTTATCTTGGTCTCATCGCTCCAGAGTATAGAGTCCCAGTAGTCTTCATCTTTGTCAGCATGGGCCCTGGCAAACTCTAGGCAGGCTTTTTTGTGCCTGGGCTTTAGGAAAGGCTTCTTTCATGGACGGCACCCATGCATGCCATTCCTCTGCAGTGCACCTCCTGTCGAGCGGTTAACTTCCGTGGATTACCTGGACATCTCTGTGAGATGGTTTCAGTTCCATCTTTTTCCATCATCCTTCACCTTTCTGGTGTAATGAAATTATTTTCTTTCTCAGGTCTTGTGACACTTCTCTTCCATGGGGTGCCATTGCTGACAGCATGAAATGGGAAGGGGTTTTTACACCCTTTTATAGTCAACTGTCTGCTGGACACCTGTGTAATGAATAATTAGACTCACCTGTTGATGAATTCTTGTTAAATTAGACATTTGTAGTCTAAAATTTAGCTTTGCTCCAGAAACTTTCAGTGGGGTGTACTCACTCAATGTTTTCCATTGGGAGCCATAAACAATAGCTGTTGGGTAATACAATCATGACATAATCAGAAGAGAGTTTGAATCACCCTAATTTGAGTAAATTATACTCAATTATAAGTTATAAGTTAAACAGATGTTATCTAAAACTTAGTCTTGTCAACATTTTGGAAATTGTTTTTGTGTTCATTGAGATATTGTTTAAAATGTTACTTTTCAAAGGGGGTGTACTCATTTAAGCTGAGCACTGTATATGTACAAGTTTGGAACAACTCAATGTGTTACCCAAAAATGAAAATTCTGCCATCAATTACTCACCCTAAGCTAATCTTTGCCTTTCCTGTCAGTATAATGATGTGTTGATAAATTAGTTATTTCATACAAACTTTCGTACAGGGAGACATGTTCAATATCATCAGTCACTAATAACTCAGATGGCTGTTAGATGACAGCAGCTTCTGCTTTGTAAATTCAGCCAACTCAGAGCAGTAGAGCATCGAGCCGCCTGGTGGCAGTGTGATTCTCACAGCTTTGTACAAATGCTACACTACATTAACAACATTAATTCTAAAGTACAGAGAACTGTATGTTTAACATCCACCTTGAGCGCTTAATAGTTTTTGCTTTTGAAATGCTTTTAATATACAGTAAACACATGTGTAGGCAGGTTCATACATGAATGTCTATGCATGTTTGCATATGGGAATGAGAATGTGATTGTGAGATTGTGTGTGTATAATTATGTGGTACAGAGTGAATAAAACAGTGTTTCCTGCAGCCCAGAGCTTGATCCGATCCTCTATTTATAGCTGCCTGAAAAAGTCATACAGCACCGGAGCCCCTGCTAATCTCCTCTCTCTGTCTCTCTCTCTCTCTCTCTCTCTCTCTGTGTGTGTGTGTGTGTGGTTGGAGGGGGTAAGAGAACTCAAGACAGAGAATACAGACAGTAATTTAGCTTTTTTCTGCATTTCATTTTTCTGTCTTTGTAAAGATTTAATTATTAAGTTGTAAAGATTTTGATGAAATCAATTGATATTATTTTATGTGTAAATCAATATTTAGCTTGGGCCATCATTCATCACACATCATTTCTATTTAGTAAATGTAAAAAGGTCTGTAGGGAAGGTGCATTTGTTTATTTTTATTTTATATTGTTCAGTGTTATTTACCTTATTGGAAGGCTCTGCTGAAAAGAGTATGAATTTCCATTTCTGGTCCAGACTGGTTAATGCTGATTATGTGCTGGTGAATCTTGTCAACATGGTTATTCTGGTGAAGCTGGTTGATCATTGAAGTCTTGCTGGTTAAGCTAGTTAAGAAGCCTGGTGGGGACACCTTCATGCTAGCATTCAATGATGGGGACCAACTTCCAAAAAACAACCATTTAAAAGTTTGGGATCAGCAAGAATTTAATAAAGTGTCATTTATAATGTTACAAAAGATTTCTATTTCAAATCGATTCTATTCTTTTGAACTTTCCGTTATGTTTATTAATATATCTAGAAAAAATGTATCATGGTTTCCACAAAAATATGAAGCATCACATCTGTTTTCAACATTGATAATAATTAGAAATGTCTCTTGAGCAGCAAATCAGCTTATTAGAATGATTTCTAAATGATCATGTGGCACTGAAGAAGACTTGAGTAATGATCACAATTACATTTTAAAATTATATATAAAAAACAAAACATATTTCACAATAGTACTGTTTTACTATTATTTTACTGCATTGTTTTACTGTTTTACTATGAATAGATACTCAGCTACTCTAATGCGGCGATGCGTGCTGCAGTAGCACTGTCATATCTGGCTATAACATGTTATTTAGCCTATAACACACTCTCACATGTTTAATTTTTTAGTTTTTTTGGGAGGAGTTAAATTTACATATGTGGTTTCAACAACCAGATGCATTTAGACCTGTTCGGTTTTGACTGGAATGCGTCCCAGACCACCTCCTGAAGTGGTTTGAGCGATCGGATTCAAATCCGTCTCAAATGCGTTTCGGAGGGCATTTAGACCTGGTCTTTTCACGATCGGATAGCTATCCGATCAGAGAAAACGCATGGAGTGACCAGGTGTAAACAGGCCCTCTGTGTCCATTTTAGAAATGTACAGTTCAAGATGATAGAAATCATGCAGTTAGCTAACATGTATTGGCAGAAACAATGAGCTCGTTAAAGTAATCATTACAAGTTGTGATCACAGATATTACAATATATAAAACCTTTTGGCAGTTGTGTCTTTTGATTCAAGTTGGCATCATCTGAGATCCTTGCAGGGGTTCGTGTCATCTCTTCACAGATGTTGGGTCATTTGAAGTCTTCCTAAGCTGCTGAATCCACACTGGAGCTGGCATAATCTCTAGTTACATCGGGTTAGGTATCCCAGGGTAGAAACAGAAAAGCAAATGTAAGGTAATTAGAGTAGCTGTTGTTAAAAAAACCTTATATTTATGTGCATTTGATCTGGAATGCAAGGATATGAGATTCTTATGTGAATGCTCGGCTAAAGATATGATATGTCTTTAATCTAGATTTAAACTGGCAGAGTGAGTCTGAGCTCTGAGCTAAAAGTCCAGAGTTTTGTGACCTAAAGAGTGTGATGGATTGTAGGGCAGTGAAAGATTGGTTAAGTAAACATATACATATACCTCGACCTGCGTTTTGGACTAACTGTATCTTGTTTATTGAGGATGCAGGACAACCAGCTAGTAATGTAATCCAACGACGCGTAGTTGGGCGCTTGAACATTTTGAGCTTACTCACTTCATTCGCGCTTCATTCGCACTAGGGGGCCTCAGTGATCCTCCAGGTGGGCCACGAGATAACTTAAAATTAATTTAAACATATTAATATAATTCATTAATTTAATTATTAATAATAAATAATTAAATGAATTCATTAAATATATTTAAAACAAAACACCATCTCTCTCATACGTATTCTGTGATTGTTTTGGATCAGCCCAGGGTAGCATTTCCCAAAAGCATCGTATGCACCACTGATCCTCTCAAACTTCTTCAAAACACGCTTGTTTGACGAGCATCCGTTAACTTATAAATACAGTTACTCAAACCTTATATAACAGTACATTAATAACATTAACTACAGAGTTCTTTTTTGCAAACATACTTTGCAGACATTCTTTACAACTTAAAAGTACTTACTCTGCTCAGTAATATAATATTCTTTTTTATTAAAAAAAAGTAAGCACAAGTCAACCTGCCACACCAAACAAAACCACGGGGAGATACCAAAGGACTGAATTTAAATACTATGCGGATCCATTCAAAATTATTAAACACAACTCCACTGTCCATCACAAGATATTGTTGAAAAGTCGTTGTTTTTTTGTTTTTTTTGGCGCACAAAAAGTATTCTCGTCACTTTATAATATTAAGATTGAACCGCTGAACTCACATGAGCTGTTTTAAATATGTTTTTAGTACCGTTATGGATCTTGAGATTTACAATGGCATCGTATTTAATAAAAAAATATCTTAATTAGTGTACCGAAGATGAACGAAGGTCTTATGGGTGTAGAACGACATTAGGGTGAGTAATAAATGACATTATTTTCATTTTTGGGTGAACTAACCTTTTGAACCTGTGTTCTGTTTTCAGAGTAACATTAAGAATATCTCTATATATTATTGAGACGTCACCACCACAACCAATCAGACGGGACTCATGCATATAATTTTTTTTTTTTTTTTTTTTTTTATCGTATCAATTAGCTGATAATTGCTAATGAATCTATTCATGTATTTAGCTCATGCTGGTCAAAAAGAGACTAATAGGGTAATGATTGATAAGAATGATTGAATAGTTTGCTCTGTGATGTTTGTATAATGATCATTGCCCTCCTGCATTCCCCAGCTGTTTGAAGCTTGTCTGGTTGAAACACTGAGAAGCCGCTCGATGGGCATAACTCTCTTCTGATTATGTCATGATTGTATAACCCAACAGCTATTGTTTATGGCTCCCAATGGAAAACATTGAGTGAGCCCTCAGAGCACGTTCAGTCCTGATTCTGCTGCTGTCATGTGTGCTGTGATTGTGAGATAACAGTCAGTCTTATGTCTTTAAGAGCTGTGGATGTACTGATATGCCCTTTATCTTTCTGTATTTAAACTTCAGAAAGTCTTTCTTTTACTTCACATTTACAGTAAATGTGTCATTTGTCTTAATAACTCAAACACTATCTTTTCTCTAACCCTTTCCTGGGTTCACTCTAAGCCACCTGGGTATTTCACATCAAAGTTGAGGCTTTCTTTAAATAGTCTTGTTTACTTTTATTATTGTGTGTTGTTGTTTTTTTCAGCTCTGTTGTGTTAGAAACACCACAAGCATACAAAGCTACAAAATGTCGACATTCTGTTTGGTTTCTGGTTCTGTAATGATTTTTTTTTTTTATATATGTCTGGGTTCTTTTCTTGAATAATGTGTAAAAACAGCAGTATAAATGATTTCAGAAATCATAATGTCCATTCGCTTTGCCTGTTATTGCAAGAGACTTGGATTTTTTTCTTACTTGTCGATACTTAAATATAGTTTTGTGCAGTCTTAATGACATGTTTGTGAGGAGTCTTTCAGAGTTTCAGAGAACTTTGGCTCACCTTCTTGTAATTTACATCTCTCCTTTTTCCTCAGCTCATCCTTTTCTCTTTCCATTTTTGACTTTCTTTCATTTGGATGTCTCACATTTCATTTGTACATTTCATCTTTTTTATTTATATATTTAATAACTGACACTTTTTGTTTTGTATGCAATTTTTGGGCAACTTTTCTATTTCTGATTTGTTGTTAGTCGCACACACGCAATCAGTCACACAGGCGTACAGCTGCTGATGCGTTTGGCAGGCATTATTACATCCCTTAACTCCCTTGGGCATGAAATAACGATCTCTCGCCTAGCCAACATTGAACATGCTTTTGTTCAATTCAGAATCACACAGAATCGCTCATGAAAGGAATATTAAATTAATAAAAAGAGATAATTAGCCTTTGTGGTGTTTTCTTTGTGGTGTTAAGTGCTGAGTTAGCCAGGGTGAACTGTGGGTGAACAAAGTGACAAGAAGCATTGTCTTTTGAGTCTCTGGAAATGTTGGCTTTCTCTCTCTCTCTTTTCACTCTCTCTTGTCTTCGTAATGTTTTTCCACCGGTTATGCTTTTCCACCAAATGAGATCAGACTGCTACAGGGTGATGCATGCACTAGTGGAGATCAAAGGATAGTGTCTCTATCTTGATCTATCTCTCTGTCTCCACCTTCATCTCTTCTTTTCCCTTTCGCTCACATACTATTATTATATACTATAAACACAAACAGTATGCATCTAAACATACTTCTAAATGTTTTAGCCTATCTATTAGAGGTGTTTTGTATTAACCAGACTATAATTGTAGGTCTTTGCATGATACTTTTTTTTTTTAAATCACGAAGCCTTAAAGAACAAGCACAAACATCTTTTTGATTTGTTAGCAGCTGGACTGTGGTACACCACAGCATTTGTTTTTGTTGGCTGCAGTTATAATGACTGGCCTGCTGTTTCAGTACCATATATTCCTCTTGATAATGTATCTGTGTGTGTGTCTCTCTTGTCGTTTCTTCAGGGCTGCAGAGCTCCAAAGGAAGCGTGTTTCCAGTGACAGTTCTGTGGCAGAAGCACTTGCACACAGTGACTCACTCAGATCAACCAAAGCAGCTCTCAGCAGGTAAGAGCTACAGAGAGAACGTTTATGCTTTTCCAGAACACATCTCTCAAAATCCAGCCACGTGGATCAAGCCTGCTGCCAGGTTTTCTTTTTTTCTTTTCCAGGCTTATAAAGTTCTTCCTGATTTAAATTTGTATGGCCCTAAGCAGAGTATTGAGTTCTGTGAGATGCTGATCTGTGAATATCAAGTTGTTCTGTGAAAAGAACCCTCTCTAGCTATGCTTCATTGAAGCAAAAATGAGCTAACTCCTCTACTCTCACATCTCTTTTTGTGGGGCTTGATGGTTTATTGATAATGTATACTATATGTAGGGCTTGGCAATATAAAATATCTCTATATCATCCAACTGAGATGTTGCTACAGTGTTTATACAGTGGTAAATTTATTTAAGTAAATATGGTGGTAAATATGGTATTTAAGACTGCTCTGTTATTTACATTAACATTTGCATTAAATTACAAAGCGCAATGTGTCCCAAGCAAGTCAGAATGTGGAAGAACTTGCCTAGTTCTTTATGATTACAGAACAACAACACAACTGTTGTGTGCTTTGCATATGTATTTCAGTTAATTTAAAACATTTATGAATGTTTTGATTGTAGCTTATCCAGGCAGAGTCAGTAACATCCTTTTTACTACATTATTTTGACTGTCTTTTTTTTTTTTTTTTAGCTCAAATGCTAGATTTCTTTTCTAATGAATAATCATATCTTTTAGCCTGCATTCCAAATAAAAAAGAAAATCAAATAAGATGAAGTACTTAAAATATGTGTAAATGTGTTCGCTTGTGTGCTTGAGTCTGTATTGGTGTGTTTGCAACTTCAAATGTGGCCACCAGGCATTTTTGTGAAAAGTATAACATCTCATTTGCTGTGCAGAAATGCATTTTGCATTTTCCTTGCACTTTGTGTGTGTGTGTGTGTGTGCGTGTGCGTGTGCGTGTGCGTGTGCGTGTGCGCGTGCGCGTGTGCGTGTGCGTTTGTGTGTGTGTCCAAAGGGTTTTCATGAAGGTTTTTTAAGGATGCATTTAATAGTTCCCCATGAGCGTTTCATGAGGACTGCATGGAAAATTTAAAGCATTTTCACATACATGCAATGATGCTTACATTGAATACATGGAATATTTATATTTATTATGTTTGCTTATAATAAGTCTTAGTTCCTTCTCATTTTTTATATTGTTTAGAAAATACATCAAAATATAAATTATTATATATTTATGTCTATACATGAGATGTTGTTTGTCAGACAGAAGTCTCCAGAAGTGATATTTTTTTGCGATCATTTATTTTCATGCTTGATTGGGAAGTGGTTCGCTACCCCTTGAATCCATTATCCTTCATGTTACATGGCAGGACAGAATGACATTACGCTTCTACTTGATGTGATGATATATGCATGTATGTGCATGTGAGATTGGAGAGGATGAGAAAAGTTTTCTGTTAGATTCTCTTCAGGATCCCAGACCTCATAATGACATACAGAGAAAAGAACTGACCACTGGAAACAAGCCAAGAGTTATTACACAGATGAAAATGAAAGAAAGCTACTGGCCATGAACCATTAGCTTTTACCACACAGAAGACATAAGGGATATCACTGCCTGACTGCTCTTTAGTCAGAAACCACAATCACAAATCTCTCTCTTGTGTGAAATCAGCTCTGCAGCACAGAGGGCTGTCTTGGGCTCACATGCTCCTTGTGTTCCTAAATGATGGGTTCTTTGGGTCCTATTAAATTTCTCCTAGAGTCAGTAATATCTCTGTAAAGGAAACTCCAGTGTCTGTGCTACATTATGTAACATTTGTGTTGGCCATGAACTGATATGCTCCAGTGGGGTTCGGGCCACAACCCTGCCTGAGGGGAGGAATATCTGGCCAGGCCAGAGCTAATAGAACCACCCCTGGTTGTAATGGAGAGATGTGTCTGGATTACATCACATGCACATGTTTTATGTCCTCAAAATGTCACACCAACTCAAACGCACAATGCACAAATTCACAGTTCTTTTAATTTCCCCCTTGTTATTATTACCTTTTATGTTTTTTTTGTTGTTTTTTTTTTTATGTATTTAGTTTATCTTGTTTCTTTTTCCATGCCATGTAATGTACTGTATAACATTCTGTTTAGTGTTTGTTCTGCAGTTTACTCAGCTTTATCTGCAAAACAGACTCTTTAGGTATATTATTTGTATTTATACATTTTATACTTTTTTAAATTAAAGGCACAATATGTAAGATTTTTGGATTAAAATATCCAAAAACCACTAGAACATTGTTATATTATATATTTTGTTGACTTGTGTACTTATATTATCCCAAATGTTTCCAACAACGTTTAAATCTAGAGAAATCCGCTCTTTTAACCAGTGTAACAACCATGTCATTGCGTCGCCTGCCAATGACGTCATATCCGCGCCACCCTCGATTTCCGTAGAAACTATGCAAACACCAAAGACGCTATTATGTGTTTTATTAGACAGGTGAGCCACTGTTTGGATACCTTTATTAACAGTAAACGTATCATTGTTATATAGCTCAACATGGTTAGTCTTATTGTTTGAATATCTTTTCTTGATGTACCACAAGTAACATGTTTGTACTATCTATGCCATCAGAGACAATGCTATTTTTAAGTGGCTAACATAGCATAATCAGAAAGAGCTTTATGTGTAGTAACAGTAATACAGCATTTATTAATGCTGTTATGAACAACAAGCTTTTATTAATGATATTCCAGTATCGATGTAGCTTACTGCAGCGTGCAGCTAGTGTCTGATACCAGCCACCAAGCAAAGGCCTGTGCAAAGGTGGCTCGTAACATTATAACAACAACACACTCTGATGTATTGAGTATGATTGTTTTGACCAAGTAAAGAGTGTTGCATTACCCACAATTTTAAAAACTGCACAAAAAAAACGCGAACGACGAACATAAAATGTCCCAGGCTCTGTGCCCCGCCCTGCTTCATACTACAGTAATGTTAATAAAACTTCAATACATTAGCTCATCCATGAACATGATTTCTGAACATGAGTCCCATTGGATCACTTTTTATTGGTTGTGGAGGCGAAGACATCAAATCCTATGATTCCACGCTCATTCACGGTGTCATTAAGCTACGCCTTTGTTATTGTTTTGAATAAGTGACCTCTAGCGGCAAAACTTACATACTGTGCCTTTTAAGGAAAATTGGAAGCATTTTATTTACAGTATGCAGAACCAAAGCCTAAATCCTAAGTTTACATTACCTTTACACTATTTTTGCTGCCATTTCCTTTAGGAAATGCAAATCTTGTTTGTACTGTATCACTGTTATGTCAAAAGATTATTGTTTATGGTCATGTCTACATCATTTTCTTACATTTTCATTCATTTATGTTGTTTTTGTTTAATTCTTATGTTGTTTTGAAGGGTGGGGGGTGTCCATCGCTCAAATACAACAGCAGCAGATTTCAAACCTACCAGCAGGTGAGACAGAGCTTTACCAACTATGTTTCTGTATTCCTCCCTTTCTGTGTACCCTTTCACCCTTAGAGTTATTATAGATGTTAGTGTCGAAAGTGTTGAAAGTGTTCAAAGGGCAGCTCTACTCTTTTAATCCCAGTTGGGATAGTTTCTGGTTGCCGGTGGCTCTTCTTAATGTGAACTATGTGTCATTACTGCAATGAGAAAATGAAGTCTAGCACTGCAGGACCACACCATTTCTGTTGCTGATTATTATTTTTACCCACCTGTTCTGTTCCTTATTAGGCCCAGCTGTCTCTGTTGACACGACTTTAGAGGTCGAACAGACATACACTCACAGTACACATAAAGTTCTGTGCAAGCAAAGAGTAGTAATTTACCATGTTTTGGTCTAATCTAGCTTGTGCTGGTCCAGTGTCGTCATTTCTAGTCTGGTTTGTTCATGTTTTGTTGTCTTGTCTGGCATTCTCCAGTTTGATGTCTGTCATGCTATTCTCGAACTGCTGTTTGCTTGAAGATTAAAGGCAGATTCACACAGAATGCGTTTTTGTGCTCCACTGTTCTGCTTTTTGTTTTTCCATGTAATCATCTGCTAAACTGCAGCAGGTCTCGCTGCTTTTTAAGCATCTTGCACATGAACACCCCATTTTTAAGATGTAATGTCCAGTTAAAAGACGTTCAATTTTTAAAAACACATCTCAAGACCCTGCCTTCCTTTTAATCATTAGCATCTTAGCTCTGCATTTGGATGATATTGTGTTCGATCTGACAGTTTTTTAAGTTATATTTTTGGTCTATTTATGGCTTTATTGGATAGAGATCAGACAGGAAAGCATGGGCTGAAGAGAGTAAAATGAGATCAACAAAGAACTTTGAGCAAGGAATAGAACTCGGGTCGCCCAATGAGCAGTTATGGTATACAGTATATTGGATCTCCAACTACGGAATCTGGCATGTGAACTGCCCATCTTAAAGGGATCTTTCACCCAAAAATTTAAACCTTTAGATCATTTACTCATCTTGTTCCAAACCCGTATGACATTTTTTTTCTGTGGAATATGAAGATTGAACAATTTGAAAAGTTTGAACAATGTCTTTGTTCATACCATTAAAAAAGGTGGTGTTTAACTTTGTTTTGAACCCTATTGATCCCCAGAAGAAAAGTCATACAGGCTTGGTGTGGGTGAGCAAATGACAGAATTCTCATTTTTTGATGAACTGCCCTTTAAGAGTTGGCTTTTAAGAGTTCTTGGTATAGACAAACACAATGTCAGGTTATTCAGATTGTGACAACTTGAAAACCTCACCAATCTGTTGTTGTACAGCACTATCTCTTCTGCTACCCATATTCTACAGCTCATCAATACCTCAAATCAGCCTAATATGGTTGAAAGTTTGATTAATCCAGCAGCTTGTTTTCTCTCTCTCTCTCTCTCTGTGTCTACCAGGGAAATTGATTAGGTTTCTGTTTTTGTTGGTTTAACTTTGAATAGGAGCTGTAATTAATTGATGCGTGTCTTATGTTGTTTTTCCGTCATACATAAATGAGGGATTTTTGTTTTCCTCTATAATGGAATTATAGCTGGGCCCACGAGAAGCTCTCATTCTGAGGCAGATTCACATCTGAACACTGATACTCAAAGCAAATAACAACAGGAGGAAGCAAGAGCGCGCAAGAGAGATTAGCTGCTTGTTTCCTGTGCAGGCTGAGCGAACCATCTTTAATGTGGTGTCTGCAAATGGTAAATTGGAAGGAGCATAATAAATGTTATATTGATGAGGAGAAGCAAACGAGGAAAGATGTGCAAAAGCAGTGAGGGCAGCTCCATGGAGCATCGCAGCCTTCATTATCAAGCTGAGATCCTGATGCTGCCAAAGTCTGATTGGTCCCTAGTGAGCTGAACTTTGACCCTAAAAACCTTCCTATATTGAAGTATATTGAAGTCTCCTCTAATGGTATTGTAGTCACAGTATGGGCCATCAAGCTCCCCTCATTAAGACCTGCTTTTGTTTTAAGAAAACACTTCTGCTCATAAATCTCTGTAGTTATTAGAGAAGAACATTCCAGTCCACAATCAATACAATAAAACTAGCTTGTAAATACCATTTGTCGTATTTGTGAGAACTGGTGGGAGCTGGTGAGCTTGCTGAATAAATGCCATGCCCGTCCGAATTCAGATTGCCATTTCTTTCTAGAGTTAATGAGGGGCTTCTGGACTCATATTGAATAATTGGTCCAATGTCACATTTCTACCCTTTCTGTAAATGTGCTAAATTACTAGCAATTACAGCTAGCAAAAACTCAATAACCCCATTAAAGCTGCCTTGAGCTATTTTGTGTCGTTGAGCATGTGTGTGTGTGTGAAGGGTGCATGTTAGAGTGTCTTTTTGAGAGTGTGTGAGTGTGTTGTGAGGAACGTCAGTAATTACAGCTGCCGCCTGTGTTACATACCAAGGAATGGTTCAGACATGTTTAAACACTGGATGATCTTTTAGGCTGGGGGACTAAACCATTACAAGCTTTCCTTCAGGACATGATGGTTAGAGGTGCATTTGCCCTGTTTCCAGGCACATGTATGAAGCTCTTGTGATACAGAGAGGTTTGAGTGGCATCATCAGATCTTTACTCCTCATACTCTGTAATGTGAGTACCAACTCAGCTGCAAGCCTTTTTTCCATCTAAGGAAGAAGAAGAGATTGTATTTAAATGGATATGGCTGAAGATAAATGTGGGTGCTTCAGCAAGCTCAGCAATGTGAATCAGTTTAAAATGGATAAGTTGTGTTTTTCTCTACTGTAGTGCTACTGTGAACTCTCAGACAGACAGGAAAAGATTGGCTGCTCTGAACATTCCCCATGGCTGACCAGAGATCAGTGTTTTTATAATTTGTCATGATATATCTATATGGAAAGATAAATTATGATTGATAGAGTTGGTTTTGATAGCTGAGAGTTATGATTTGTGGTTTCAGAGATCTGAAATTCACTTACCTGAGCAAAATTCGCTGCCTGGAGGCTGAACCTCAGCTGCAAGGCTAGAGGAGGCACGCAAACATTCAGGAAAGGTGTGTGTGTCGGTGTGTGTTGGGAAGACATGTCAGAGTCAGCCCAGATTTATGAGTCTGTGAATTGCTTTTAATTATGGGACACACTCAGATTCCTTAGCAAGGCTACCTCTCTCTCTCTGTCTGTCTAGCTCTCTCTCTCATGCACACACGCTCACAAAATCACTTATAGACACATCCCAATGGAAACAGTATGTTGTGGCTTTGACTTAAGTGTTTATGAATTCCTATACATTTTCCCTTTTTTGTCTGTCTCACTCAATTTGAGGCATTGTGTTCAAAGTGAAACAGGTTTATTGTTTTTCAGTTGACTGTGATCTGACATCTCCTAAATACCAGTTACATTTACTGCCAACCTTTCTAGTAAAGAACACCGCTTATTGGCTCTTTATGTCGTAAGCTGCAGTGTTTCTGGTCTCAGAGCTGCACTGCATCTAGCAAAGTTCAGGATCCAAAGCCCTGTGTGCCATTTGTCTCTTTTCCTTAATGTCCCAGCCCTCTTAGTGTGGGGTGAAGAACCCTTTGATCAAATATTCTTTCAAGTGAGAGTGCACAGAAGATGTTCAGTTGGAGGTCTGTCAGGGGAAGAGACGGAGAGGAGGTGTAGTGTTAGCAATGGCATCAACGTCATAGGTGTGTTCGACTTCGACTGTGTCTTCCCTTACCGTTCAGCGATATTTTCCACTTGCACGTTGGGGAGGAGTCAAAAAAGAAGCTGTCAAATCTGAAACTTAGTGCCTCTCATAGTGATGCTCACACAGTATTTGTGTACTTTACTGCAGACAAAGTGGATTAGATATAATATTTCTCAGATAAACAGATGTTTGAATTTTTACATGTACTATAACAGGCAGAAATGCTGCTCATTGAATAGGGTATGTGCTGCTTGATACAGTGCCTGTATGTGAAAGAAAAAAGTTCAAGATAAGGCGTATTGTTTATTATTTAGTTATTATTTAGTTTAAATTTATTTTGATTAACCCTTAAATGCATGACTGTTTCGCCAATCATTCTTACATATTCGGGTCTTTATCGACCCGGATCTATATCTAACACTGAAGGATCTCTACCTGTTGCGATAATATAAAACTCCTCTGATATTAGAGTAACAATTACAGAAGAATAAAATAATGCATATTTTGTTACCTTTTGGAGCTTGAAAGGGCTCTGTTTGAGCAGATGTTTTATGCCATCATCACTGTCCTCGTCAGAGCTCATTTGCCAGTAAATTCAGAAAATAATAGGCTAGTTTTATGTTTGATTTCACGAATGTGAGCCCATTCGCGATCTCAAACTTATTCTCAAAACTATATAATTATCTTTAAAATCAATATTTCGATCGCTAACAGATTCACCAGATCAATCCAGTAACAGTTAGTCATATTTGATTGCTTTCAGTACTTGTTCTGCAGTAAATTGCTGAGCCATTTCATGTTTTTCTTATTTCGTTTTCTGTCTAAATGTGTCGTCATTTCAGCATTGTGTATCAGACATTGCCACCTTGTGGAATAAAGGTGAATTGCACTTATTCCGTCATCTAAGATTCAATTATTGTTGTGCAGAAAAAATATATGTACACTCATACACACCTCGGGTCATTTGCGACCCTATACAATTTTTACAAAAAATTAATACAAAAATAGACATTCTTTTATAATTTTATGATTTTTTTCTTGTTATATTCTTTATAATGAATTGATTGAGGAATACCAAGAAGGTTGATGTCTAACTTAAAAAAATGAACAAGGAGGAGGTTAATGAATAATGTATGCATTTAAGGGTTAACATAACATTTGTAAATATATGATATTAAGATTTTACATGAAAAAGTGTTTACTCTAAAATGTTTTTACTCTTGTTAGCGTTAGTGAAACTGAAATTGTCATCTGTTTGACCTATTGCGAAATGGCTGTCAGAGCTCACGTGGCCGTTCTGGTAAAATTACTGAGTCTGCCTACTCAGTCTGCTTGAATCCTTCTCGCTGTACTTTAGTGAAAAATTGTCAGCACCCCGTCCAGTCAGACCAAACTTTTTAACCATGCACTGCTCACGATGTGCCATATGAAATCAAACAGACCTAATGTCACACTTTTTATGTCACACAGATAGCATTGCAGTGACATTCATTGAGTTTGGGCTCTCTCCTCAATTCATCTCTTGCTCTGAGAGAAGAATATTTTGAAACTTATTTAAAGTCATTATTCTGTTGCTCAATAAAACTCTGAGATGCTGAACATTGAGAATGGCATAAAAAAAAGTGTGTATGCATATGCATTGTAGCCATTCTTTCTTTGTAGAACCATTTGAAGATTATTTGAACAGCTTCATCGCACAGGAAAAACATCAGGAGATGATTCAAGTTGAGATTAATGGCTTCACAGTATGTGCATCAAGAACTTTAGTTTCAGATACATTCCGTGAAGAGGTCCTCTAAAAGATTTATGTTTGTTGATTTAAAGTGTTTCAATCACTCAGATGTTTCTGTTTCTCCCACAGGTTTGAGAAGAGCACCCTGAGCAATGCGAACTCTGGTAAGGAGTTTAAGTAGTGCTCTAATTTTGCTTTCAGCTCTTCAGTGAATGAACATCAAGTGAACTTTAGCAGAGTTTCTTTGGATAAAAATGTATAATTCTAAGTTAATAAATGTAAATCGGAGCACAGCTGCATTTTAGTCTTTACTTGTGAGAATAAGTTAAAGTCGTACAGAGTGTCGGGTCTCTGCAAGAAGCAAATTGGGGTCGCTACACATAGTGGAGGAGCAGCTCTTGCTCAGTGAACAATAGAAGGTGGAAGTTTAGTGTTAAACACTCCTTGGTCTTCGTTCATGTTCCTTTTTAACGAGCTGCTGCCTGTCAGGAGAGGGCATGTGCCAAGGCTATGGTATTTTCCGCTCTCTTGGCACTGGTAGGGGAAGCAGAGAGAGGAGGAAAGGACTGTCTCACAGTCTGTGAGGTGCAGCGAGGCAGAGCAGGTTATCATCACTCACATTGATCCACATTAGAATTCAGCTCTAGCTCCAAAGCTTCCTGGCATGAGCAGAGGAGGAACGCATTTCCAAAACCTGATTTGGCCCTGTGCTTGCTTTCTCTAGACAGGAAAAAAGACTCTTCAGTTCCATAAAGCGGTCGAGTTTTGAGAGCTGGATTGAAGCGGGCATATCTTTAGACACAGGCGTAGATTTAGCCTCGCAGTGTGCTCTACAACGCGTGTTAGCCTGACATCCCAGCTGGGTGTTTTCATATTTTACCTCTCGAGGTTTGTGAAGCAATACACAAGATTGCTGGATTAGGAAGGCAAATCTACAAAGGGCATTGCGAAGCTTTGAACACAGATTTAGCATATTGAGACTGAACCCTCAGAGCCAGCATCAGCAAATGTGATTAACACCCGTAATTAAAACCATATTTTTACTCCCTTTTTAACTGTCTGCTTCCAAAGCATTAAATAAACAGAACATCTTCTTGTGAAACTCTGAATAACTGAATATTGAACAAATATGCATAAGCGATTTGTGCATGCAGGCAGTTTCTGAATAATAATACCTTTAAGTGATAATGGAGTCATCAAGTGTCATGAGAAAACTGACTCCAGTATTTGCACATTTTCTGGTACCACAGCTTTACAAATCTTCTTACAAATAATACTGTTTCTGTTGTTCACTCTAATGCCATAGTTTTCACACATCTGGTCACATTTCAGCTTGGTGAATTTAGTCTATGCTTTAAAACTATAAATGTAACATTTTTTTTTCTTTTTTCGAATTGTAACAAAAGTTAAATCTTTCAAACCATCTTTTTTCTCTTTACTCCGTATCACTACTGTAAGCCATTATAATTACAGTATATTTATTTTAGATTTTAGATCATGTCTGTAAATAAAGGAAAAAAGGTCAGATTACTACTATATGCAGCGCAAGGTGTCGTAGTAGCTTGAAACCACAAATAACCCTTAAATCAGCGACAATGCATGTAATAAAACATGAATCAGCATCAGGCAACAATTTGCCTATAAATAACCTGTAAGCCAATTTGTAATAGTTTACTTTATCTGATATAAATAGCAATTCTTAAGTTTGTAATGATTTTTAAACCAATTGTTTTCAATGAGTCAAAACAACAGCTGCATATAAGCTACTTACCTGCTCTTAAGACATTTTTTGCATGTCTATCCTTCTTTTATTTGTTGATTTATTTATTTATTTTTCTTTTTTTTTTTTGGTTGGAGAGTTTTGATGTTGTTAGTGACATTTTCACTGATAAGACGATCACCTGTAAATATGGGCACAGTGGTTTGCCTCAAACCATCAGATTCATCTGCACAGAATAGCAGGAGCCGAAGCACAAATCATATAATCACAAAAACTGTGTTCCTCTGCCAAGTAACTTGTAGTTTTATGCTTCAACCACTAGTGTTACATAGTGTAGCTTTAATTACACTTAAAGGATTAGTTCACTTAAGACTAATTAAGATTAGTTTGTCTTTCTTCAGTCGAAAAGAAATTAAGGTTTTTGAGGAAAATGTTCCAGGATTTTTCTCCATATAGTGGACTTCAGTGGCTACCAATGGATTAAAGGTCCAAATTGCAGTTTGAATGCAGCTTCAAAGGGCTCTACATGATCCCAAACAAGGAATTAGGGTCTTGTCTAGCAAAACAATTGGTCATTTTCTAAAATAAGTAAAAGTGTAAATTTGATCCACAACTGCTCATTTTGCACTAGCTCTGCGATGTGCCACGCATTACATAATCACGTTGGAATGGTCACATGTGACGTAGGTGGAAGTAATAAATAAATTAAAGTATTTTGCAGCTCACAAGGAATAACAATCAATTTTATTATGGTTACTTTTCTTAAATTAGACATCCTTGATGACATATGCCTTTATAGTCTTTGCAGGTTCACTTTGTAGACATTGGATCGGAACTTTCGCGTACATCACGTATGACCTTTACAACGTGATTATGTAACGCGTGGCGCATCATAGAGCTAGTGCGAGATGAGCATTTGTGGTTAAAAATCTATACTTTTTTTTTTTTTTTTTTTTTTTTTTTAAGAAAATGACCGATCGTTTCACTAGACAAGACCCTTATTCCTCAGGCGGGATCATGTGGTCCTTCAACCTGTTGTACCCCAGTGAAGTCCACTATATGGAGAAAAATCCTGGAATGTTTTCCTCAAAAACCTTAATTTTAATTTCAACTGAAGAAAGAAAGACATAAACATGTTGGATGACATGTAAATTATCATAATTTTAATTCTGAGGTGAACTAATCCTTTAAGTAAAAATATCAAAAGTTCTAGATCAAATTGAATAGCTTACTTCAGTTTAGCTATTAAAAAAAATGCAGAAAAAAATAAATTACACTCCTGTCTACATTAAATCAGTGTGTCCCATAATTAATCAAAACCAATTAAGATGGCCTCCATTAACTCTATTTTTTATGCCAACTAATTTTTTTACACATCTGTTCACATTAAATCTTGGTAAACAGACTTTGCTTTGTAATTAGTTAAGTAAAAATGATCAAAACAAGTTCAAGATCAAATAATTGACAAGCAGCAATAACTGTATAAAAAAGAAAAAGTACACTTGAATCTCCATTAACAAAGTACTTTCTTGTTTAACAGTGTCAGCAGACAATCTAATTGACTGTGTGAAGAAGAAGGACCATCAGAAGGTATCATTTGAACATCATTTGAATACATTAATCACATAAATACACCACCTAGGCTTCTCAGATTTTTTTTTTTTTTTAATGACTTGCAAGAACATAAGCATATTTTTAGTGAGTATATAACTCATATCGTGTTTTACAGTGATTTAATATGCAAGAGAGAAATCTGTGTGCTTTTAGTTAAATGTTCATTCGGCCTAAGGATATTCTGTCATCTCTAATGCAGTACTGACCTCACCATTAAATGTCAAGTATCTTGCAGAGCGGAGGCGGAACCAGATAAATGATCCTGCATATTCTCTTGACCTTTCACTCGTTCTTAGTTTCTATGGTGACCAAACAGGCTTTCCCCAGAATGATAATCTCTCACATCCAGCCCCAAACCTGTTCCCACTCGTCATATCACGATACAAAGAAGAGAAGAGGGGACATTTCAAATATTAATGAGGAAGTTTGGCACGTTGCAATGGGCAGTGGTGTACACAGCAACCCTTACCTGCCCCACTGTGTCTTTTTTACATTAAGCATCTCAAATGGTGACACTGGTGTGTCTGTAGTTACCAGATTGTGGAGTGCAGAGATTCCACTGTCTGGTGTGTGTAGATGGTGTTCTCCTCTTTCCTCTCAGTGCATTCATCATCAGGATGAGACTGAAAACTGGTAAATAAAACACCTCTGATGATACTTGTCTATCTAGACTCACTAGACTGATGATAATGCTAGTAATTGCCCAAACTCTGTGGTGTATAAAAGAATTCTGGCAAGTTTCTGACAGATTTTGGGCTTTATCGCACCAAAGGGTCCTTTGAACCTATTGAGACGGTCACTGGCACGTTTGCTTTTAGCCTTCTGCTTTTCTCCTTAAGCACAGCTGAGCCAATCACTAGATTCTGTTTGAATTACTGTGTAGAAACTGCAATAATTAATGAGACTCAGTGATCAGGACACCATGTGGCTTCCAATAAAGATGCTCTCTTTGGTTTGCCATTGGGATGTGTTTATCTCAGTGTTTGTTTGATTAACTGGCAGCTTTTTCTCTTCAGTTGAAGGAGCTGCATAAGAAGGGGGCAGACCTGTGTGTACAGGACCCTGTGGGCCGCACTCTTCTGCACTATGCTGTGGAAGTGGGCAGCAAGGAGATTGTCAGATACATCATTGATAATGGTAAATGATCACATAACACATGTCTGTAACATCTCTCAAATGCTGCTGGCATAGGCGGAATGTCTTTGTCTCTCTAGTTTTAGTGCATGTATGTCGCTTTTGTTCTTTCTGTTGAATGATCAATGTAAAATATGTGGAGTAGATCTTTAAAAATAGTAAAGTGAAACTCTCATTGTCAGCAGCCCTCTCTCTCTCTCTCTCTCTCTCTCTCCTTTTCAAATGAGCTTTATTAGCATGACTGTGTAGCACAATGTTTTTGCCAGAGCATTAACATATTATGTATAAATAATAATTATAAAAAAATCATACATGTAGATATGTAGATATGTCATATGTAGCATAGTAAATAAATAAATCTAGAGTAAAGCGGGCCTCTCCAGTGAATTAACCATGTCTAACATTGTGAACGGCTAGCACATATTTAGCTTTACTATCATCTTTGCTGTACTATCATCAGTATTTTCTTAGTATCATTAAGTTCAATGAATGATGGAATCAGTGTTTCAAATTTAGAGTGAAATGTTTCTCTTACATTGTGGTATATAGAACAGATGAGAAGATTTGCTGTAGATAACAATGTCTACAGATCCTCTGCTCTCTGTGTCCATGTTTGTTTACGTCTTCCTGTTTCTATTTCTAGATCATGGTCACTTAATCTGTATTTGGAGAGGATTTGTCTTTCTTTAAATTGTTTAATTAATAAATAATATGCCAATTTTGGGGTTCTATTTAGGGTCATATAACATTGGAGTTTATTTTGGAGGTCAGATTGAGTTTGTGTTTCATCATGAGTAACTTTTAGATTTTTGTCAGTTTCTTTAATAATAGTTTTGAGGTTGTAGCTGTAGTCAGTCAGGAGTTGTTTCATGGACTACTTGAAGATTGAGTGCGTTTAGAGGATGAGATTCTGGTGAGGTTTCAATGGCAAGAAGGGCTTTATATTGGAATGAATCAGGCTCAGACTGATGGAGGTGATGCCAGAACTGAACATATCTCTTCTGGATTTCAATGTTCAGCGCATACAAGCCTACATGTAATTCAGCCCTGCAGGCATCATTGGTAGTGCTTCTGTGAACCCCTAAAATGTTTTTGGCAATTTCTAATTGTAGTTTTTCTAGGAAGTTTTATCCCAATTATTAAAATTTAGCACTGTTCCCCAAATTTCACATCCATATAAAATAATTTGTATTATTATTGAATTATAAAATTTTATCCACGTTTTAATGGGTAATTTTAATTGACTGCATTATGACCTTATTGCATAAAAAAAGTCCTCCGATCCTTTTCACTCGTGTTTTGACTGAAGCCTCCTGATGTTGATGCCCAGATAACTGTTGCTCATGTTGTGCTGTAGGTTCTATCCTTAGTAAGTGAACTGGTCAACTGGTCGACTTCGGGCATACCCGAAGCATGGCAATTAGACTGTTCCCCCAAAGGGGCTCACTAAGAGCTGAAGACAGAACTATCTCATTACAGGGAGCAGAGCACCTTGCCCAAAACCGGGAAGGTTCTACCCCATGCTTATCCTAAATGACCACTGGGAGCTACAACCATTGTAAAAACTGTAATATGAGACCACAGCAACAAACCGAGCCCTCTCATAGGGAGTCAGGAATCCTACTATTAAGGATTTCAATTACACTCAACCATGAAAACATTGCCATCAAGGGGAGCCAGCTGAGTGCTAGCTGTGACCACTCAGAAACAAATCTTTGTAGGATCCCAAAACTCTAGACAGTCCCGAAGGTTCGCAAACTGGGGCAAAAAACCCACTTCCTGATGGGTTCTCGAGATCAGAATAGCTCATCCCAGGGACTGGAGGACCCTGCTTCAAGACCTGACTCTTCAGTCAATCCCAAAGAAAAAGGGGCCCTCCAACACTCACGAAGGTGCCTACAACTAGGAAGGTTTCACAAACTAGAGCAAAAAAAAAAAAAATCCCTTTTGGGTTCCAGAAATCGCCACGACCAAGCACTGCTGTTGTGCAGGCCACCTGAGGGCACAGTTCTAAAAATAACACCTGCCTTCAATCTCTCTGCATCTAATTTCACAGAATTAGGTCTCACACATTAGTAATGGCAGACCGGAAAGGCAAATAAACTCATAAGATTCCCTTTTTGCTCCAGCCACCACCTAAGTGATCGAACCCGCCTGCTGCTATGGCAGCCATGGGACCCCAATTGTGAGGTGCAGGCGCTCTATTCTCATCTCTCGAGAGAATATAAAGGATTTTATCACAGCGACTGCATCATAAAGAGCACGTTCAACTCCCTCGAGAGCTGGCCAGTGTTATTGTCGTGTTTAGACACATGCTTTAGACACCGGTCACGCTGGAGGCATTCCCCAAAGTATCCTAAGACACAGTGCAAGTTCCCATTCGAAAGGGAACTTCTATTTTGCATTATTTTAATTAATACAATTTCCCAAATGCAAATTATATTATTAAAACAACAATTTAAGTGAAAAGTTGATTTGGTTACCATGAAGATCATTTGCAGTAGAATATCATATTCATTTTATGTCATAATGTTTCTTTGTTTTAATATTTTCCAGGTTTAAATTGCATTTTAAAATCCTAGACCTTCAGCGTGCCCTCAGACTTGATCCCCAGTTTGTTTGTTTGTTTGTTTGTTTGTTTGTTGTTGTTGAACAATACCAGTAAAAGTTTTTGGAAATACCTATTTATTCTTTACTATTATTCTAAAATGTGAAAGGTAGTAATAATAATATAATCATCAAAACTATGACACAAATGGATTATCTTATATTTTTGATTCTACAAAATAGCCACACTTTGACAAAATAGCCACACTTTAGATCAACAGGTCTCTGAACATAAACACATTCAGATGTGTCCAAGCTTCTGACTGGTATTGTTTGCTACTTTGCTTTCAATCACTGTTATGTGTGTTATCTGTGGTGTGTGTGGGGGTTGATGTTTGAAACAGGTCATCTCTCTCTCCCACGCAAGCTTTTTACAGCTCTTCATTAAGCAACACACCATCACCTCAGGGCACATGCTTTAGTGTGGTTGCAAGGTGTGATTTTTTTTCTTTTTCTCTCTCTCTTTCTCCACAGCACCCACCGATATTCTGGATGTAACGGAGAGAGAAAAGTGAGGCCTGTTCTTTCATACTATAATGCACACTGATGCCATTTGTTATTTTTATCTGTTGACAGGAAAGGTTCAGGCTTCTGTTTTATGATAGTGTAGTCTAGCCTGGTTCACTGAAAAGGCTAAGCTTTTTCAGGAATTATCTTGAGATTCATTTGTAACAGCCTGTATATTCCTCCAACTTGTTTTTCTGCCTTCTTCTCTTTCGGTCTTTTGTTTACTCTCTCTCTTTGCTTTCTTTCTGTCTGACTGTCACTTTCCTTTTTATTCAGCGGAGAGACGGTGTTGCACAAAGCGGCCTCGTTGTGTCATAGGACAATCTGTCATTACCTAGTGGAGGCGGGAGCATCTCTCATGAAGACAGACTTACAGGTGAGATAGACATGTAAAGAAAGACAGTGTTTGGTGCTGGATTACCCAAAAATGAAAATTCTGTCATCATTTACTCACCTATACTGTATGTCATTCCTAACCCATAAGACTTGGTTAATGGTTAATCTTCCTAACACATCACATACACTGCGCGATTCATATGGATTTGTTTCACGATGCCTTTATGACCTTTTTTTTGGATCCTTCAAGTTTTAGTTAGCCAAACTTTGGAGGGACAGAAACCTCTTAGGTTTCATTAAAAATAATTTATGTTTAGAAATTATGACAGAATTTTAATTTTTGGGTAAAACCTCTCTTCAATGTTTTTTGGAGTCTACTCACAAGCACAGAATAAAGCCTCACGACCAGATCTGATGTTGTACTCGACAAAAACAGTATGGAAAGTAATATGATAGATTTTGAGTATGTATTAGCATCCTGTCAGAAGTTTTGTGTTTGATATGGGAATTTAGGAAAGAATAATTTTGGTGAGCTCTGTATACAGATTCGTGCCAAGCTGATTCACTGTAGATGTTTGTGGCTTTTGGATCTATTTCATTTTGGTTGCAGCCTCCAGCTGGTCTCTATCCCTGAACGTCTCTGTACTTAACTGCTCTCTTAGTCAGTGCTGACTAAGACCTCCACATGAAACAAGGAGCCATTCTTCCCACCCTCTCCCCCGCTCACCTCCACAGAGCCAGCCAAGAGACTCACTTCTGATTGGTGTACCGCAAAATTACACACAGCTGTAGACACACTAGACTCTAATTACTGCCTCTCTTCTTTTCAGAAGAAACATCAATTTAAAAACTACTTATTTGAAGAGATCTGCGAGGGAATGATTTTCCACAAAGCACAAAAATCTCATTTGTGGTTAGAACTCTCAGCAGTACTGTCCATCGCTCTCTTTTGTACCTTTGCTCCACTGGGCCTTACTGTAAGAGTCTCCTCTAAAGCTCACAGCAGTCTGATGGACCTTTCCCAGCTCCCATCTGATAAATGTGTGAGACTGCACTGATTGAGTCTCCTGGGTGCTGATGGACGCTAGTCTGTCTGACAGCCTTCAGTTCTATCTATGTAATTATCAGTAACTCATGTGCTGTTGAGAGAGATGAAATGTGTAAAGTCACCAGTCTGACACGGTCTGAGAACAGACCGAAATGGAGATTTTTCTCTTCAGAGGATATCCTGTGATTTTCACCGTACTCGTGTGCTCCTGACAGACTCAAACTGAACAAGACCTGATTTAGCAGTGCCATTTTCCTGGACTGTGGTCTTTAGCATTTAACAGCTCTATCAGCACTTTTCTGCTCCACTTTCCCTCTGTTTCCATCAAATCTTAGGATCTGCACACTTGGTTTCATTCAATCCAGGATAGAGTGACTCATCGTTCATTTCCCTGTGATGAAGTGCAATCCTCCTCTCCTCCCTCTCGCTTTCTTTCCTCTGTTTCTCTCACAGTCTGTCCATCTGTCTTTGTCTTTATATAATAAGCATCCCCATTATCCATTCCATAATTTTTTTTCCTTTCTCCTTTGTGGCTTGTATGAGGATGAATGCTGGTTTTTAAAAGCACTATAAAAGTGTGATTATATTTCTGTTCGGCATGCCCTGCAGGGATCAGTCTCTCAACCACAAAGCTTTTTTTTTTCTCCCGTGTAACTCGTCTCTTTTAGTTTATCGTGGCTAATATTCTCCATTGTGCTTGACTCTAGTTTTTGACAGCTTTTCCAGAACTGGCTTTGTCTGCATCTGAAAGGCTGAAAACGGAGGGATGCAGCACTGCACTGGAAGTTGCGTAGTATGAAAGGGTGCTGGTGGCCGTTCCTACTGTATACTCCCAAACAAAAGCAGCCTCATCTGTGGCACAACAATGAAAGCGCTCGGCGGGCATTTTGAGTGCTCAGAGCTCTGTCAGGGACAGTCCAGGCCTTTCTCTCAGACTCTGCGCACCAGGCCTGCCTGCAATTAAAAACAATTACTGTTGAGCAATGCTGGCACCAGCAACATGGAAAAAGAGAGGTGTTTTCTGAGAGAACATGTTTACTATTAGAGGCTCAGTGTGATCTTTGATTTCCCTTCTTCATTGTTCATGAAAAATCTGTCTGAACGGATCTATCCCTAATTGAGCCCTGGAGCAGCTGTAGATGTTCTCTGTGTATTTTGCTTCAGTTCAGCTTGTGTTTTTATTTGTAGTTGGAATCCCAATGGAACAGAGAGCAGTTTAATTATAAATTGTCAACTTTCTTTTTAATCTCTTCCGCCTTTTTTGTGTTCGGACTCATTATGTCTCTTAATTTCCAGGGCGACACTCCTAAGCATCGTGCCGAGAAGGCGAAAGATGCGGAACTTGCGGCGTATCTTGAGACCCGCCAGCACTACCAAATGATCCAGCGTGAAGACCAGGAGACTGCAGTTTGACCTTTTGACCTCTCACCCTTCACCTCAACCAGTGTCCTGCTTTTTGTGCCAAAACAACAGTAACCAAAAATGTATCGCAGTACCCATCGCAGGCTGTCTGGACTGCACAGGGGGTGGATACATTCCCTGAGAGGGGGACGGTCGCACACTTAACTGTCTCTGAAGAGGTCCATAACTTTTATCATCATTCTCTGAATGACCTGTTGGACTTAATCTCTTTTATTTCATTGCACTGCACTGCCAAAACATCTTAGAGTTTGTATGTATGAGACAGAATGCAGAATTCTCTCCATGTTAATACACTCATCGAGTTTGCTTTTCTAGTTTGACAATGCTGAATGTTAGTTGAATACAGTGAGGAATTTAAAGATGCAGGGGCTGGTGAGGACAGTGCTGTTTGTGTCTCCAGAGTCATCACTGTCTGTAAGTGCAGCTGGAGCATTCACCGTAGCCCTGACTCTACATCTACAGGTTCAGTATTGCTCTGTTATAGCAGAACTTTAGTCTGGTTAGTGTCCAGAGCATGAACCGGAACCCCAAACAACATTTTAATAGCTGACTTATTTCCTAATAACAGTAGAGCCATCAAATAATATGAGTTTAATGTATAATGAATCTTTCTAGATTCCTCTGCACTGAAAGAGTTCAGGATGGTTCAAAGACAGGAATGTTTACTGGGGTCTTGGTTTGACGTATCAGAACGATTAGGTGTGTTTATTGGAAGGATTTTGCATTTTCATAGATTTCTGTGCTGTTTCTAATAAGAACATTCGGTACTGTAAATGTATGCGAGTAGCTTTCTGTTTAAGAGGCATTTGCACTGTAGCTTTGATTGCCTTCTCTATTCTATAATATGGATTTATAATTGATGTACTAAAATATAGCTTCTTTCCTACAATATTTTTAAGTAAATAGATGTTTATATAATTTGTAGCTATTAAAGATGTGTTGTCATGTTTGTATTATAAAACGCTGTAAATTAGATTTTGGTTTATTGGAGTTGAGACAGATCTCACTTTGTTTCAGCACATTTTTCTTAAGTCTTTGTGATAAACCAATAAGAGTTTACACTCTATAAGAGTTTTGTTTTTTTTGTGCTGATGTCTTATTGCAGATTTAAGATTTTAGGATGCTATTTATTTTCCTAAAAAAGTTATATATTGAAAATAATTTGGCCTTGAAGCTATACATATTTAATAATATTAGTCATTTATAATGTATTTCAGTAACTTGCATCACAGAATTAAACTCTTCTCTGTCCAGATACATTACTACTTCATTAATGAAATGACCCACTGTTTCAAAGTTCTTTACAATAAATGTCATTATACAGCATGTATGCATATTCACAATGTATATAGGTAACACATTGTGTTTAGGTAAGCACCCTTGCATCTTTAATGCTCTTCATTGACTGGGCGGTTCTATGGAAAGACATTTAAAATTTTGAGTGTTTAAACAACCATCCATCCAACCCTTTTACCCTGACAGCTATTTGACAGGAGCCTTGATGAATGACATCATTAGAGTGACATCATATGCCATAAACGCTGAAGTCACTGAGCTCTTACAATAAACATGGAATATGTCTAAATGATCAATTTTTAAAATTCTGAAAGTGTTTTTTTTTTTTTTTTTTTTTTTTTTTTTAAGGGCTTTAGACCGTTTGCACTTTTTATAGTGTGGAAAAATGGGTTTGTCGTCCAGGATATGTAAAAAACCTTTTATAATGTTCCATCTGAAAGCTCAGTGTAAAAGCTGATCGTGTAAAGTTTATAGGATAACAACATGTCTTGGTTTTTTTTAGGGTTGGTGTTACAAAATCACTCCTGTAATGGAAAAGCTGTTTATATAGATCAGACAGATACAGGTTCACAGATGCATTCTGGGAGAGAACAAAGCTAGCAGGCTGGCTGAAACTGTAATTGGTCTTTAAGCCAACAGTGCTTTCTACACAACCATGCCAACTTCTTTCCTTTACCAAGGACATTTTGATCATTTAATTTTATTATTTGAGATAAACAGCATACAGGAACCACTCAGAGATTGGAGGGATTACGGGAAAGTTTTATGAATTTTGAGGCTTTCAGTTTCTTCATAATTATAATAATAAAAATAAAACTAGAGTTTGTCAAACTAATAGGCAGGACACATGGCATAGATTTGCCCCAAATGTTTGAATTAATTTCTGAACCCTTTTAGTGGAGTCTTTTTTTCTCATGTACTGTATAAATTTTATCTTATATCTTAGAAAGCAGTTGTATTGAGTGTATAATATAACAAAATTCCGTTTTTGTGACAACTTTTTATTCCTCATTTAAAATATGCTAGAGCCTTGCAACAGTAATCTACACTTCTTTTTTCTCTCTCTGTTTCTGTAAAACTTTTATTTAGTTTGACATAGACCTTATATTGACATGGAGTCCTTAGAAATTCAACAGCCTTAAATTTCTTAGGTGACTTACAAATGTTTGAATGTCCACAGTTCTATACCTGATTATTAGCAATATGTATTTATGACTGGCATTGTGCTGTTCTACTGCATGAACTCAGTCCACAACTATTAACTCAGTATAGTGGATATTTTAATGGCCAGTATTGTAGACTGCATTTAGCATATCATTCTCGTAACCTCTAGGGTCAAGTGAGTCTATGCCCCTGCATAAGCCCACTGTTACAGAGTTATTTAGTCTGGTGTTAAGATTATATCACCTAGACTTAAATAGTATGGTTCTTTGGTTTTGTTGTTGATTCATTGATTCTGTGGCACGTTCAGAGGAGATTGTAAGTGGTTCTGGCAGCATTACGTTACACTTTGGTCTCTGCTGTGACTTTTGTCCAACCAACAGATTATGGTTCTGTACATTACTTCATTATAAATAATTTATACTTGCATGTTTTATCAAGCAGCTATTTAGGGCTGGACCTTACATGTCCCTTCATTATCTTAACACCAAGTTTCTTATCCATAGCTCATTGCAGCTTCTTTTATCATCAATACACTGTCAGCAACCATTAATTGTCAGCAACATGCGTCTAACATCCGATTTTACTTCACATAGTAGAGACACTATTGAAGTACATTCCATTTTCAATATTTCATCGTCAACATTATCAATAAACACCCCATTATATTGTATACTGCAATATTATTTAAGAAATGAGATTTCCATGCTTTTATGAAAATCTCTTTACTTTTACTTTCAAAGGGCAAAGCAATGTAATATGTATGCGTTTTAAATTTCTGAATGTTTTGTTGCGGTGTATTTTCTTGCTCAATTAAGCTCTTAAACCTTTAGCTATCGAGATGCATGAAAGCAGTAAGAGGAAGGACCGTCTCTTTTATTGATTTACTGGGAAAATGATCTGACATTGACACTAATTTGTGTCTAGTTTTTTTTTTTTTTTTTTTTTTTTTTTTTTTTTTTGAATTGCAGTGCAATTCAAGGCTTGAATTTGTTGGATGTTTTGATAAGGAGAAAGCAGAAAGCATCGGTTCCAGTGCAATACAGTATATTGGGTTTTAAGAAATGTTTTATGAATTTTCTGTTCTGTAACAATATGTAGTCAATAATTACCTTTATGAACTTATTCTGTTACTGTCTGGTTATTACCATAATAAAGCATACTGAATATTTCATACTGGACAGCAAGGTCATTTGTTGCTTTAGGATATCTTAAAAGACTGGACCTTGAATGGTCTTTCTGTGCTTGTCATTATGTGAAGAATCTTTTTAAAGCAAAATAATTTTTTGGCTCATTCTACAGAATAGGAGATCTAATCCACCATTTGAACAAAAAGCCCTTTTCTCTTCCTTAAGACCTCTTCAGAGTAATCGATCCTTCATACACCCTGCTGTACTGTTCACATAGAATGATAAAATACATTGGCTGCTTATTTTAAGGTAAGGTGGTCTACATTGCATTTAATTTTTGTTATTTATTTGCTTATTGATCTCCTGTGGGACATTCAGTACTAATAGATGTTTAAGAAGACCCCACAGATGAAGTTCACTGTCTCTAATATGTTAAGTCTAATGCAAGCTTTGTTTTGAGGAGCAAAATTTGTATTCTTCTGTATTCCACACAAGTCAGCTCTCCCACCCGTCCACATAAATATATTGATGTGAAGCTTTGGTGTCTGATACAGCTATTTAATTTTAATATAGTTGAATCATCCTTGGAATGTATTAACATTTCCCTCAGACTCTGATACTGACTTTCCTTTTGTCCCTGCAGGAGTGAGTTGCAGCAGAGATGAGAGGCAGGTATTAATAAGAGAAATGCAATTCCTGTCTCTGGCTGCAGGCAGTGAGAGAAGCATGAATTATCATTCATTGAATTATCACCCTATATGATATGAATGGAGGATCCTGATAATGTGGAATAACCATAGATGAGAATTATCCAATGTTCAGCAAGTTAGTTCCATTCTTCTGCAATAGTCGTAGCTCAGCTCTCTAACGGGTCTTGATTTCTTTATGAGGGAAACAAGTTAATTCAATCAAAAAACTGCTGCACAGGTATAAAAAGAGGCATTTGGTCTCCCTAACAAAAACAGGTAATGATATAAAATATTATTTCCTGCAATTTTACAGGTTTTTATTTATTTATTTATTTATTTATTTTTACTTATTTATAAAAAAGTTATTTTTTAACTTTACTTTTTTATTTATTATTCTGTTAGACTTCTGTTAGAATGTCTGTGTATTTTGGTAACATTTTATGTCAAGGTTCAATTGCTTAAGTTAAAACAAACATTTAACATAACTTTTACAGAATTTCTTAATCTTGGTTAAAGCTGCAGTCCATAACTTTTTTGGGTTTAAAAATGATCCAAAATCAATTTTTGAGCAAGTACATAACCAGCCAGTGTTCAAAACTATCTCCTTATCTTAGTCCGATTCAACGGTAAGCTTGTAATAATGTGGTACTGGTGGGGTTCCGCTGGAAATTCGAGTCTTTGCATCATTACGTCACATCTGTTTACATAAAGAAGGAGTTCCAGCTAGTAGGCTATATTGCGTGTGAGGATGCTTTTCTCACAGCAGCTGTAATAATTAAATGTATCATTTTGATAGCAGATTGTAATCCAGAAAGGTCCACATGACAATCATCAGCGACAACTGGAGATTCACCCGTAGTCAAAAGCAAAAGACTTCAGACTGCAGAATGGCTACAGAGATTGGAATCTACAGGTAACGCTAATACACACTATAGTCACGCAATGCTTATGTTGTAGAACAAAGTATAACAATAATAATCATTTGCATGGTTTGACATGATTCAAGCTAAGTGATGTTAGATTTAATCACCATTGGCAGTGCGATTTATTGTAATGTTTTTGTTTTTTTCTCAACTGGTCAGAACAAAAGTGGCAGACATGTTACTTACTTGTTCAGATGACATTTTCCGGTGAAAATTCTTCCAAGACGTAGAATCTGTTATTCCAAAGTACAGTATCCACATCGATGCGGTGACTGTTTTGTTATTTTTAACATTATATGTTAAAAAAGTGTATAAATTAAAATTATTTAATATATTATGAATGAACATGAATTAACAATGAACAAAATATAAATATAAAAAAATATAAAATATAAAATGTTTACCCAAAAAATGCCATAAAAAATGTTGTTCATTGTTAGTTGATGATATCAATAACTCTGTTAACAAATAAAACATTACTTTAAAGTATGGTGCATTCAAGTCATGTCCAAAAGATCATATATACGAGCTGAACGCACATGAATGCCACCACAATGTCGTAAATACGAGTGGGGAGCTCAGGATTTTCAGGAGTAGTAAGCGAATTCCCAGCAAAAAATACAATAGCATCATAATATAACAACATAATATGTAACGATAAAGTTTACAATGGCTTCATAAATTAATTAAAAACATAAAAAAGCAACATACAACCAATGCACATTCTTTGCTCTACATTTTCAAGAAGTACAGTATAAGTGTTGTTTTTTTGTGTTGTTAATTTAGAGAAGGCACACTGCCATCTTACTCCGACGAAAGTGACTTGAACGCACCTACCGTCGTAAACACGACTTCCCACCTCGTAAATACAAACTTCCCAGGAGGACTTGAACGCACCAGTATTGCCAGAATTTATCTATAGGTGCCCTAGATTAAAAAAATTGAATTTACTTTGGCATAGTTGAATAACAAGAGTTCAGAACATGGAAATGACATACAGTGAGTTTCAAACTCCATTGTTTCCTCCTCCTTATATAAATCTCATTTGTTTAAAAGACCTCAGAAGAACAGGCGAATCTTAACATAACACCGACTGTTACGTAACAGTTGGGATCATTAATATGTACGCCCCCAATATTTGCATATGCCAGCCCATGATCAAGCCATTAGACAAGGGCAGGACATCTGGAGCAGCACAGCTGAATCATCAGACTAGGTAAGCAAGCAAAGACAATGGCAAAAAAAATGGCAGATGGAGCAATAATAGACATGATCCATGATATCATGATATTTTTAGTGATATTTGTGAATTGTCTTTCTAAATGTGGTTAAAGTTACCATTGTTTATTACTGTATTCACAGAGACAAGACTGTCGTTATTTTCATTTTTTAAACACTTGCAGTCTGTATAATTCATAAACACAACTTCATTCTTTATAAATCTCTACAACAGTGTAGCATTAGCTGTTAGCCACGGAGCACCATCAAATTCATTCAGAATCAATGAAAACATCAAAATAAATACTATACTTACGCGATTAGACATGCTGCATGACGAACACTTTGTAAAGATCCATTTTGAGGGTTATATTAGCTGTGTGAACTTTTTTTATGTTGTTCAAGGCAAGTGAGATCCGTGGGCGTGGAGCACGAGAATTAAAGGGCCACACATCCTGAATCGGCACATTTCTAATGATGCCCCAAAATAGGCAGTTCAAAAAATGAATTAAAAAAAAAACTATGGGGTATTTTGAGCTGAAACTTCAGACACATTCAGGGGACACCTTAGACTTATATAACATCTTTTTAAAAAAGTTCTAGGGCACCTTTATTTAATAAAATAGCATCTTCACTCTTAGGTAAAAGCTTTGGGGTTCTTGTGAACTAGTTTAAAGTCTGTGGTAATCTTTCATTACATATTTATTAGTTTTTGGAATAAGAAAAAGACAAGCAGCATGTGTATGTGAGAGGAAGTGTAGAGTCCATTCTTCTGGTCATGCTCCAAGTGACCCCTGCCTTTAGAAAAATGGTGATGTGAATGCTGGCTAAACTTCTGTCTTAGAAAGCAAAGACTTCATCCTCAACTCTTTAACCTTTTCATGGACTAACTCTCACATGCTGGTTCACCCTTTGCCTATTTGGCAAGTTTTCCCATGACTTCCCGTCGATCTAAAGAGGCACGGACCGGAGAGAGGAGTTGTGTTGGGGGTGTTGTTGATCATTTGTGGTGGCTGTGAGCTCTCTTTTATTCAAACAGTGATTGTTCCATCTGGTCCTCTGTTGTGAGACAGAGGTTTCAGTGTGGAGAGCAAGGAGGAGGTCTTGCCTTTTCAGTTTGCTACAGAATATGTAGCCTGTATAACCCTCCCAACCTCTCAACCCGCTCTCTTTCTCTTTGTCCTTCACCCCACTTTGATTTCCTCCATTTTCCCTGTGGTCTATTTAGTCATCTTGAATGAATGTATAAAATGAACAGTACTTTCCCCTCAAAACTGATTGTTTTAAAGTATTGCCTGCTTATTTGTTCGCTCTGGTAAAATCTGCTACTTAACAGATTCCTGTTTTTGAAAAAAAAAAATAAAAAAATTAAGAAGCATTTAATTGCTTATATCAGTATACTTTTTATTTCAAATATTTGTAATCAATCAGTACAATCTTACATTTACATGTAATGTGTGATGATCTCTTTTTAAACCAGATTGCTCTGACTGAAATATAAAGCTTACAGAAAAACTAAAATAACTTCTCCCTTTCATTCTGGCATCAACAAAAGTCCTATTTGATGCTCTGCGGTCACATTTCAGTGACATTTTTCCTCATTATTATAGAGGTCATCTGTGTGCTGCTGTAAAAATGCTTGATTGTGCGACAAGTGTGTGTCTATTGAGAGTAAGTTTTATGTGAACACTATGTGTGGAGTGGCTCAGGTCATTGTATGTGTTCTGTTCTGGCCTGTCTCAGCCTGCAGAGAGATTGTTTATCTGACTGCACCATTTGTCCTATTGAGCTGCTGTTTCCTGCCCTTAGGGATCTACACACACATTCAAAAACCAACAACACACCCACATAAAAATCACAGCAGGCAAAAAATAAGAAAACATTTGAATCATTTGCAGTGAAATGTTTTTTACTGTATAAACAGAATGCAAACAAATACACACAAAACTATCAGAAAGTACTTTTATGATTCATTGAGGTACTTTGTTGAAGCTGTTATTTGGAAATCAGGATAGTATGTGTTCAGCAGTACGCAAGTATTTTACAGATTCAAACTGTGCTGTTTAATTGGGGTTGGTGACCCTTTAAATGTAATACTCTGCTACATTTTGGACTTCCTAGCAGAGTTTGCATGAATTACATTTTTACAGTACTTCTTTTTTTATTAGGTATCTTTTATTACGTAACTTTTTTATTATGTACTACATATAGATTGAATTATTTCATTAATATTATAGGACAAAATAATAACAATAATATTGTATTATTCAGTTTTTTTAGGTTGACTAACAGGTCTCATGGCTTTGCCTGAGGTCTATTGACTGAGGCTGACGTGGGTTGTGGCGTCACGGCGGGGTTAATTTAAATTGAGTTCAGGGGAAAGAAACGGATCAAATTAGTTTGGGGGGAAACAAAGAGCCGGAGCGGCGCATAAAGGCGGATGCTGGAGAAGAGTTCACACACGAAATTTCAGCAAGCCCTTTCAGTGTGGGAACTTTCAACCCAGAAAACAAGTGAGTAAAATATGCTCTTTTCACAGCAGTTGTTATCTGACCAGTACATGGGCTTTCTATTTTATTCCGTTAAACTTTTTGAAAAGTTATAAAGCGAAAGAAATGGATTATATAGATGTTTCTCCCACGCTATCTACAACGATAACATGTTTTGAACACGGTTTGTTTTGTAAAGGTTTAAGGACGTTAAAAGAAGAGAGTTTTTTTTTTTTTTTTTTTTTTTTAGATCATTTTAGTTAAATTAAGTTTAGACCTAGTTTGAATTCAGCTAAATTATTTGATACTATTCTAGATTTGGACTTTTTGGAGTTTTTATTTTCCATCAATAAACTAAAATAGCAGCCGTGTGGTGTGCGCAAACATTTAGACTCGGTCTGTGTCGCGCGCTGTTCATTTCTTGTAGGGAGGATTACAGCACAAGATCAGTTGTAAAACCATAAGTTTAACCAAGTGGAAATTATCTAAATCGTTTAAATCACTTTTCTACTTGACCACCATCCCCCGTGGACGAAAGTTTGTTTCTGCATTGTACGTATAAGGGCTTTATGGGACAAATTGAGGTAATAAAGTATCATTTTACATTTTGTTTAGGCTATAATTTGTTTTGCGTCATGTTAATGAAGAATGACGCAATGATCTGCCTAAGCGAACTGCATTTTTGTGCGTCATTACGCGTTTTCTAAATCACCTTAGCTCTCACTCACACTCAGTGTGGCCAATTTGTGTGTGTATACCCAGCTTATTGTGGCTATCTTTGCCAAAAAAAAAAAAAGTTTTTACACAAAGCCGGTTGTGGTCTGCACCATTGTGATGAGTATCTTGTTTTTCTCTGTACTTTTGACCTTTGCTTATTTCAGCTTGACTGTATTCTGAATAGTAGTGTTTGCTTTAATTATGCATGTGAAGTGTGTGTGTGCGTGATGGGGAAAACAGTTAATGTCTTAAATGGACAATCACCATAATTCAGTTCATTTTCTCAAATCTCTCTCTCTCTCTCTGTGTGTGTGTGTGTGTGAGAGAGAGAGAGTTAGGGATCATTGTGCATTTAATGCTCTTGGCTTCATTCACTTTCTCTCTCCACTTGAATGGAGAGAGCATGGTCAAAGGGTGCAGGGGAGAAAGGAATAGGACTGCGTTCCATCTTTTCTTCTCTTTCTCTTTTAGAGACCCTTTCACCTGACCTGCATTCTGACCCTTCCCTCTTTCTTTTCTCTCCCTTTAGACACTTTTCAGGGCTTTTCATCACATAGTGGGACTAAGAAAGTGCAAAAAAAAATGCACTTTTATTGAAGGGATTACACATTTAGAGCTATACCACTTCACAGCACTTCAGCAAAGTTGTAAACATTCAACCTTTTGGCCTCTGCCCTGTTTTGGTGTGAGCATATGACAGGCAGTGAGAAAGAGAGAGGGAGAGAGAGACTCTTTGGGTCAAAACACTGCTATAAGGTCAAATAAATCAGATACAAAGTGAGAGAAGTGTGAATAATTCTCAATAATGAGCACAAGAGCATATTATACATAGACGTGTTATTATTTGTTCTGAATAAGGCACCCTTCTTTTATGTTTTGTTAGCCAAATGAGTCTCATATGCACTGAAGGGTTTATTTTACATATAGAGGAGAAATTAAGTATGTTTCAGGGTGATATTACAAATACTATATTACTATCGCTCAGCAATATTACATGATAGTAATATGCATTTAAGCTGAAGATCTCAGTCTCAAGCTCTATATATGAGTTTATGTCCTCAGGATGTATATATAACGGACATAGCAGTGTCTAGGGATGTAGTTACATGTTGATTGCGTGTCTGTGTGTGTGTTCATGTACGTGGTTTATGAGGACACAAATGTGTATAATGACATGGGTATTACAATGTAAACATGGTTTATGAGGTCACTTCCTGTGTCCTTGTAAACCATATGGCTTAAAAACATACTAAACAGTGTTTTAGACCATTACGTCTATGGAGAGTCCCCGTAAACCACATATACAAGTGTGTCTGTGTGCGTGTGTGTGTAACTAACTCTGGACTCTAGCCTCCAGCGCTATGCTGGCTACAGTTTCTGTCAGAAAGCATTTTTACCTAATGTTTTACAGGGCTGTTCTGGTGACAGCCTTTGTGTGTGTGTGTGTGTACGGACATCACACAGCTGCACATGCCCATCAGAAAGAATAATGGGAGACTTACAGTGATTTATGACTGCTAGCCTTAGACCTGTCTTTGAGTAAATCTTGTGCTGAGGTGAACTTAAACAGCTGTTTTTGGTTTGAACACTGTCTCTAGACGTGTCCCTCCTCCCCCGTGTCTGTCTGTCTGTTTGTGGTTTAGATGACTGATAAAGCCAGTGCTGACTTGAACTCCCCCTGCACTGTGTCTGAAGACTATCGCTCAGTACCAGCTCAGCCTTAAGGGCCTGCTTCGCTTCAGACTTAACGAAAGCACCTCCACTTAATATAGTCCATACAGAAAAACGCAGTGCTTCTAATAGAATTTAGGAGTTGCTGAAAGGAGAGACTCCAAATGGAAATCTGTCATTGAAAAGCAGCGCTGATAAGCGTGAAACTGTGCCATATGTCTAACTATGAGCGAAGTGGGTCAGAGCTTTGTGTTGTTTTCTCTGCTATGGAAATGAGTTTGAAGTCCAGCTGGTTGTGTGGCGAGGGACTCGCACACTCGAACGCCGGGTGCTGGAACGCGCTGAAAAGATGTGAGGGGAGGAGAGAGGACCAGAGGAGGGGAGAGAAGAGAAGCCGCGTGTGTCCGGCAGTCCTGCATTCCTCCGCGCTTGTGATAATGGAAGCCCCATGGCGTATGATGAGTGAGAAAGGCCCTCAAAGAGTGTGTTTCTGTGAGAGGAATGGGGCTTTTAAAGGGCTTTCTACCCTTAGAGTGTATGAGATGTGTGTGTGTGTGGACCCACCGGGTCAGAACAGCCTCGTTAGGCAGGCTGGAACACCCCTCATCATTCACACTCGCGCACACACACACACGTATCATACAAAGAAGACTGCCTGATGAGAGATTTTGGAGAAAGGTCAGAGAGAAAAAAGGTGAGATGGGGGAATTTTTGGACACGGAGAGGGGGTGAAGACATTTTTGGGCCAGGAAAATGGGGGATGGGGTGCTCGAGATTTGTGTTTTTCTGTGAGAGGTTAGTCACGCTCCGCTGAGCGGCTGACACTTAATTACTGTTTGGAGGGAGTTGCAGGATTTACTGGGTCAACAGAATATTTTATAAACGGCTTTAGAGAAGTATTTAGTGTCTGTGAGTGAGAGATGGAGGGGAAAAAAAACAGGTAGAGCATTTTTATTGCCTCTGCGTATGGTGACCTATAAAGGCTTGGCGCCTGACTGATGAGGGCCAGCGTTTGTGCTGGGACAGGAGTTTGAGTGGGAAGTTACAGCCCAGAGATAGTAAGTGTCCAGAACAACGGGAACAAGAGCAGCCGGAATACATGTGACCCGACGGGCCTTCCATGGTGAAGCGACCATTGCGAGCAAGCGGACGGACGAGAGATGCTACGGCTACAGCGAATAGAGTGTTGCGGTCAGAACAAGAAATGAGTTTTGGACCTAATAGATGCTTAATTATCCTCAAAAGACGGTACAATACCGCTTTTCATCAGTCCAGCTCCTTCTGGCTGCTTTGAGTAGTCTTTTATTGCGTCTTACAGTGACTGTCCTCTCTTTCAACATATCTTTTGTTGCCGTTAATTGCTTTTCCTGCTAACAGAACTCTGAACCAAGGATGTTGTCTTATTGACAAAGTCACTCCAACACTGACAGTGGTGCTGAGTTGTTAGTAAATGTGTCTGTGGGAAGCTGGCCGACGTGTGAATGTGAGTTCTATAATCTGTGTGGGTCCATATGTGAGAGTACATCTCTGCGTGAGCTGCTGCTTCGGTCCTTTTGCCTTCATATCCACGGAGCGTCCCGGAAGAATGGCGTCCCGCAGCGGTGATTCCATTCTCCTCAGACAATACCCTCCTACTATCTCACAGCAAGCGGTTGAATCATCGCCATGGAGATCACAAGCAGAGGCTAAAGAGCGCGCTCACGCAGCCACAGTCACAAACACAAAACCCATATAAGCAGATCTGTGTACATTTTTTTTTTGAGATGATGCAGACAAATAAACGCACGATGGAAAAATCTTTTATCAGCCATAAAATCACTTCCTCGCGTGCAACTCTTTACCTGTTAGTGGAAATAAACTTTTCCGCAGCCATTGTGAGTGCTGTGGGGTCCCTGTTTTTCCAGTCTTCAACGTTGAAATGTTGGGAAGCAAAACAGCAAAAGAGTGCCATTTTTATACAAACATTTTCTAATTTACATCGTGTGTACACAGCTGAGAAAAAACACAGATGTGCAGTCTATGAGTTCCTGGAGCTGGAAACCAGCTGGACGGAAGGACATGTTCAAAGACGCACGCCGACTCTTTTTCTCTCGAGTCTGAATGGATGTTAGTCAGGGCTGGATGTTTGTTTGATGATTCACAGCAACAAGCTAGTACAGCGGCGGTGCTTTTGGTGCCAAGAATGTCATTATCATAATTCCAAGAAAATCTCTCTGTATTCTTCCATTTCACTAGCTCTTACATCATACTCCTATGTGATGTGTTTGTGTGCCATTTCTGTGGTTGTCTGGAGAAATGTAAGCGCTGTTGTTACATTATAATCTGGTGGCAGTGATAGCAGAGAATCAGTCCTTCAGAAATATGACCTTTTGTGTTTGCACGAGCCAAGTCTGTGACATTTTAATACTAGCCTTTTGAATTCAGCTGTAATTAATCATTCTGAATGATCATCCTTATCAGCTTCATCCATTCATCTCTAATTGGGAATTTCAAATATTAAAAGGGCAAAGTAACGTCTCGGCATAGATCGATTACGGTCCTGCCCTTTGATAACGGTACTTAAGACAGAAATTGTTTAGTTACTGAAAATTACAATTTTGCTCTGCAGCAGCTGATTAATCTGTTTGTTTTTCAGAATGCGTGGCCTGTTTTCCACCCTCATCGTTGTGCTGGTGGCCTTAATGATTGTGACTACAGAGGCTGGGAAAAACAAGAAAGGTATCAAACATGGATGAGACCATCTCCCCTTTCTTCCATTAGTTCAATTCTCATGCTGAATTACTGTCTCTTTGAACCCTAGACAATAGTTTGTGTGATACTCACCTGAAGGGAAGGTGAAGGTAACTGTGATGCCTATGTGTCATGTGATAGAGAAGAATAAGGGAGGTAACGGTGGTGCGGACTGTGCGGAGTGGCGCTATGGCAACTGCGTGGCCAATAACGGGGACTGTGGACCAGGCATGAGGGAGGGCACCTGCAACGAGAATACCAAAAAACTCAAATGCAGAGTTCCCTGCAACTGGAAGAAAGAGTTTGGAGGTGAGTGAAACTGTGATTAAATCAGCTGAAATTTGCCTACCTTCATTTTTCATTATGCTTAGCATAATGTTTATATTTAGTGTTTTTTGTGCTGCTGTGCATTTCTGTTTGTTCTGTGCATTTCACATTATCTTACATACTTTATTGTTACTCATTTCATGCAGCCGACTGCAAGTATAAGTTTGGTAACTGGGGTGAGTGTGACGCAGCCACGAGCACAAAGAGCCGCACCGGCACTCTGCAAAAGGCTCTCTTCAACGTCGACTGTCAGCCTACCATCTCTGTGTCCAAACCCTGCACCACCAAGGTCAAAAACAAACCCAAAGGTACATCCTCAACACCAAACCCAAAACTGACAGCCAATGAGCATATCCTGATTTTGCAGTTAGATGTTCCTGGGTCAATATATTTTGCTGATCCTGGAACAACATTCCTTTCTGACAATTTAAAGGGTTAGTTCACCCAAAAATGAAAATTCTGTCATTTTTTACTCGCCCTCGTGTCGTTCCACATCCGTAGGAGCTTCGTTCAACACAAATTATGATCTTTTTCAATGAAATCTGAGAGGTTTCTGTTCCTCCTTAGCGATCCAATGCAACTACCACTCCAAGTTCCAGAAAGGTAGGAATGACATCATTACAGTACTCCATGTGACTCCAGTGGTTTAACCTCAGTTTTATGAAATTAAGCGAGTGCTTTGTTTGCGGAAAAAAACATAATTTACCACTTTACTCAACGCACATGCGCGAGCGTTCACGAGAGCATCGTGATGCATGTGTTTTGTGTTCGCGTGAGAGCTGACATTGTTGCCTTGGATATTATTCACTCACATCACTTCATAAAATTGAGTTTATGCCACTGGAGTCACATGGAGTACTTTAATGATGTCTTTTTGGACTGGTAGTTGCGTTTGATCTCTATAGAGAGACAGAAACCTCTCAGACTTCATCAAAAAGATCTTAATCTGTGTTCTGAAGATGAACGAAGGTCTTACAGATGTGGAACAACAGGAGGGTGAGTAATAAATGACAGAATTTTCATTTTTGGCTGAGCCAACCCTTTAATCCTAAATATATGCCTACCCATAATCTCTCCCTAAAATCAGAGGGAAATGACATCCGTGAATAACATGGATATCGAAGCAGCTAACCCTTGTTGTAAGCCTAAACCTAACATAAAGCGTAAACTTGTCCTTCAAATCTGATTGGTTGATTGGAATGTTGTTCCAGGGTCAACAAAGATGTTCCAGGAAAAGGTTGCACTTGGTGAAAATCACGTTTTGTATTCAAGGCACATATGTACGGAAGAGGATTAGAGCCAAACGATAATAAAAAAATAAAACCATCTCGAGATTAAAGTTGTTAAATTTCGAGAAAAAAGTCGAGATAAAATCTTGAGAATAAAGTCATTAAATTACGAGAATAAAGTCATTAAATTACAAGAAAAAAAGTCGTTAAATTACGATAATAAATTCGTTAATTTAATGACTATATTCTCAACATTTTATCTCGACTTTTTTCTCGAAATTGAACAGCATTTTTCTCATAATTTAACGAATTTGTTCTCGTAATTTAATGACTTTTTTCTCGTAATTTAATGAATTTATTCTCAACATTTTATCTCGACTTTTTTCTCGAAATTTAACAAATTTGTTCTCGTAATTAAACAACTTTTTTTCTCGTAATTTAATTAGATTATTCTCAACATTTTATCTCGAATTTTTTCTCAAAATTTAATGTCATTTTTCTCATAATTTAACGAATTTGTTCTCGTAATTTTACGACTTTTTTCTCATAATTTAATGACTTTATTCTCAACATTTTATCTCGACTTTTTTCTCTAAATTTAACGAGTTTTTTTCTCGTAATTTAACGAGTTTATTCTCAACATTTTATCTAGCCTTTTTTCTCTAGTTTTTTTCTCGTAATTTAACAACTTTAATCTCGAGATGGTTTTGTTTTTATTATTGCTCGGCCCTAATCCTCTTCCGTACATATGTTTATTGTATATTAAACTCAAATGTTAATATTAAAAATAACATTAAACTAATAATAAATCATTCTTATTTTCAAATGAAAATATTTGAATAATTATTTAAAAATGATTTAAACAGTAACTATTTAATGATTTATTTAATAATATTTAAAAAGAGCACGCCTGACTCAACAGGTGTTCTATTGCAACCAGTAGTTTGGTTTGGCTGAATGGAGACAGTAATCTGCTCTGGTTGTGTAATCTTGGCCTGTTGGCTGTGGTGGGTGTCTGAGTGGGATTCTGAAATCAATAATGAACCTCTGCTCATACATAAGAGGCAGATGTCTAAGTCAGTCCTTTTAAAGCATACGTTTGTGGTTAATGTGCTTATCTGAATGTGGATTCAAGCAATAATACTGTAGCATTATTTGTATAAGAGCATATGCATTTCCTAACTAGCGTGAGACGGGGAGGCGTCGTCAAGAGCTTCGGGTTTACTGCTGGATCTGAATAATGAGATTTTGTGTCAATCTCTCCACAGGAAAGAAAAACAAGGGAAAAGGGAACTAAAGGGAGCAAGAGATCCAGAGGAGCAGTAAACACCACGTGATCATCCGTCATCCAAACACGGCCTTTTATATCTCTACTCGGTGTTCTTCAGCTTGAGCGGGACTCGCTCTACAGCCACAAACACATAGCTTTAGAAGACTATGACAGAGTAACATCTGAGTATTTGACACCTTACATGACTCTTTCATGTGTGAGGGAGAGGGGAGAATAAAATGCCGTTGTTTAGCGTGTGGTGCCCTGTAGTTGACCCATTCCTCTGATGTTTCCCTCCAGCACAGATTTCTCTCTCCCTCTCTCTCTCTTTCTCAGCTGTGTACGCCTCAGGCCTCTCATTTGCTAAAGGACCACAATCAGTAGAATCAAATCAATCAAACGCATCTATTTTATTACTGTTTTACTTACACATTTGGTTTTGTAAAATTGTGTAATTTACCGGATTATATTACTAGTGGGGTATACAAGTAGTGTTTGGATAAGTCACCCTTCTCTTTTTTGTATCATAAAATATAAAACTGAGGAGTGTTGTTTGAAATAAATGATTTTTCTTTTTCTATAAAAGGTGTAGTTTATGTAAACGTGAAAATACCCCAATACTGTTACTTTTTCCTTTTGACTTGACTGTTACTAACAGATCGAAGGGTGACAGAGGGTTATAAGACTTAAACTGCACGGAGAGGAGACCGTCCCCTCTTGTGCAAACCCATTTTAGAAGCATTTTAAGAAAGACAGTGAAGTTTTGTTACTGAGCTTTGTGTGTTAAATGTAGTGTTAACTAAAGCTAAATGAGTGATGACAGTTCATTATTAAAGACACTTGAGCCCTCCAAATTTTATTCAAACCATATGTGTGTTCATGAATATGTAAAGAACAACAATTCTCCTCTCCTGGTCAGTGCGCTTGAGATATTTATTAAGCTTTATGCAATAGAAAAAGAACCATACACTCTTATGTACAGTACACTGGCTCTTTAAGGGCAGTGGTAGATAAGTCCATAATTACAGTGTTCATTCCATCAGCTTCACTGGGGTAATGCTTATTGACTTTGCCCTTCAGCTGGTACAGTTATACGAGGGATTTCTTCAATCCTTATACAATTTTACATGTGAACATTTGAAATGGAAATTTAAAAGATCAGAGCAAAGAGAGCATTATGGGCAAAGTCATTTTGCTGTATTGACGATAATAACGATAGACATTTGCTATTTGCAGATTTGCAGAAGGACAATATTTAGAACCGATCAGATTGAATTTCTTTAGTACAGTTACAGTTTCATAACTCTCTGAGAGTACTCTATTCCAGTGTGACACTTTCTTAGAGCTCGCATCAAAGCAAGACTAAGATTTGTAGTGAACGGCCTACTTCAACAGTCCACGTATCAGAAGACCAAAGCAATTGGCAAGATTTAACATTCAGAAAAAAATGGAAATCTGGTTTTAGCTTCTTTTCCAATGGCATAATAGCCATTTATAGTTGGCCTTTACCGCCCATTAAAAAGAGATTCAGAGCTGGTTTGGAGATACAAATGCTATGAATGGAAATTTGATTATGAGGTAGAAACATGAAACCAAACCCAAGACGTTAAAGAGGCAAGTCTCTGCATCTTAAAATGATGCTAATGAATGAATAATCTCTTCCAGACCAGGCCTAATAAACAGACCAAAGTGCCACGATCTCTTTGGTTTAATGCTTTAAAGTACGTAATTGCTGAAACAGCTGTTAATAATGTAACAACATGAGCCCTAAAACATCAACACATTCTCCCTCTGTGTTAATACTGACCACATGTTCTCAAACACAAACCAGTGGGAGATCATTCCTTCAGGTTTTCATGCTGCGGTTTCATCAATTACAAACTTTGTATTTAAATACAAACTAGGCAAAACTATATTGCACCATGAGAAAACAATATTATGAAGTGGATATCTGCTAAATCAACGTGTTTTACAGGGGGAAATAAAAGCACATTTCCATTTCTCAAATTTACGGACAGTCCTTTGTGCCCAGATTTAAACGAAATGCTTGAAATTGAACATCTTATAAACAGGTTAAATAAATGTACTAGTCATCTCCGAATTTTTTTTTCCAAGTATATCACAAATTATAAATGGTTTCAACAGTTCTGCATACAGACAACGATACATTTAATATTTAATCTGTAAAATCACACGAAGATCACCAACTAAATACAAGAGGAACACAAACATCCAGACATCAAATGCAGGGAAGAAATAATACTTTCAAGAGCATATATTCATCATAACTAAACATATTTACAGACCTCTGTAAGATCAAACCCTTACAGCGACATTTCTCAGCTCAGTATAGAGTGTCTCATCCCATTTAAAGTCTATAATGCCTATCCCAATCCATTGAGGAGATCCTTTTGAATTCTGACCTATACCAGAACCTCAAGAGGATCACACTAAGAGGATAATGATGACTAACTTCTCCCAGGCCGAACCACATGGCCTGAATTTGTCGCCATGAATGTAATGGACTACACAGCTGTTGTGGTCAGCAAACAGCTTCAGTCTGTGGCTTTCTTCATTTGGAAAATGGAAGGTACAGGTACAGGAACTTGAACCTCACTCTGGAGCGCCATGCTTTCAGGGACAGTCGAACAGGAAGCTTTTCCATATGTTATTGTCTTTAGCTGTGATCCTAAGTGTGATGTTTTCAGAAAATATGGGTCAAAAACAGCGTTAATACTAACCAAAAGGACTTGATTGATACCATTTGTGCTGTACTGGGAATATAAATGAATCAATAAGATCTCTTAATTAACCAAGTCTCTTTTGGTTTATATTTGCTGGGATTCTCTCTTTTCATTGTTGGAAATAAAGAGCCATCAATAGATCCTCAAATGTAGTCATTCACAGCCTGATCTTCATGTTACTGTAGTGCATTTGACCTCATCTTGATTTCTTCAGTGATTCAGTCTATTGTCCATCGCTCCATCATCTTGTAAATCACTTAATACATTACCTTTTAGTTATAACACACTGTTTAAGCATTATGGGACAATGAAGCCTCACAATGTACTGCACAGTACCTTCCAAAGCTTCAAAGTTATCAGGGCCAGAAGAGCTGGGACAGTTTTTGTACCCTCCATTTCATACCCTCCATCTCTGCAGGCTGCTTCTTTCCTCAGTTCATCTGGTGCCGATGTTCTTATACTGGCACATGAGCAGGTTTTTGAAGGTCTTTTTGAAGGTGGCGTTACAGAGTGCATAGCAAGCGGGGTTAATGGTGCTGTTGACGTAGCAGAGCCAGTAGCCGATGGCCCAGACTGTGTCTGGAACGCACGACTGGCAGAATGTGCTGATTAAGACCATCACGTTGTATGGCGTCCACGTGATGATGAAGGCCAGCAGAATGGCGAAGATTGTTTTTGTCACTTTCTTCTCTCGTGCCGCCATCTGCCTTTTTCTCTTCACCTGGCTGCGGGCGATGCTGGCGAACTTGCGCGCCACCGTGCGGGGGCGGTTCACGGGGATGGAGCGCCTCTCGCCGGTACTGTTCGGTGGGACGATCTCGATGGCTGTGATGCACTCGTCTCCTGCCTGTTTGGTGACAATCTTGATCTTGGACCATTTGGATTGAGGGTTGATTTTAGGTGCGGCTGTTGTCGGCGCGGGCGTCAGGCCGGCGTCTGAAGTCACCTCGCTGTTCGCTCGCTCTTTGGGCTCTTTAGGTGCTATGCTGGCCGTGCTGGAGTCGTTTGAGCTCTCCTTTTCCGGCTGCACGCACGAGTCCGCTTTAGCGGATACCACAGATTCGTCTACTTTGCCGTTCTTCATGGTGTCCACTGTAGAACAGGTATCCAGGCTGGGCTTAGGAGGAGACTGGTTGTTGTTGTTCTGCTTCAAGATGTGACTCTTGAGCAGACCGCTAGACTTCTGGCCTTTTTTCTCTTTCTTAGCCTCAGGCTTTTGCTTGGACACACGGCTGCGGCTGGCCAGAGAGATGTGCACGTAAAGCACCGTCATGATGACCACCGGCAGGTAGAACGCAGCAATGGCCGTGCCGAACGTGACCGCGGGGTTGGAAAGGAACTGGATATAACATTCGCCAGGCTCTACAGTCCGTTCTCCGACGATGAACTGCCAGAACAGGATAGCGGGAGCCCATAGGATGAAAGACAGGATCCAGGCGGAGGCGATCATGAGGCCGGCCATCTTGGTGGTTCTGCGTGTAGGATAACTTAAGGGTTTGGTCACACAGAAATATCGGTCAAAGCTGATGATTAGCAGGTTCATGACAGAAGCGTTGCTGACCACATAATCCAGTGCGAGCCACAGGTCACACACGACCGGGCCGAGCGGCCAGTAGCCCTTGATGATGTAGACGGTGTAAAGGTTCATGGAGAACGCACCGATGATGAGATCTGCACAGGCCAGGCTGAAAAGGAAGTAGTTGTTGACGGTCTGTAGGTGTCGATTAACCTTTATTGAGAGCATGACGAGGATGTTGCCCACAACGGTGACAAAACTGAGGGATCCAGTAACCAGTGCGATAAAGAGCATCTCCACTGTCTTGTACGGGCTCTCGCCGTCCGCCTCAGCCGCTGCACACGAGCCATTAGCGCTGCCGCTGTCACAACTGAAGTTGGCATCACTGGACACGTTGCTCAATGAGCCTGAAATACACACACAACACAGATAGAATGCTATAAATGACAAAAATACAGATGCAATCATTGAAAATAATCCCAGGCTGATTTAAATATTGTCAGAGTGATTGCATACAGGGAAACAGCATGACATGCATTGTGATGCATACTACTGCAGAGAATTCATTTCCTTCATGAAATATAAATATGCTGTTTATTTAAGGAAGAGGCTCAGTTCTCCGTGAGTTCTGTCATCATGCCCATATGGAAAGAAACTAATCAGAGAAGAAAATGTTTTGTGGCATCACTGTACATTTGTTTGCTAGTACGTGACCCCGCTGACAACAACTAATTCAACAGCTCTGAAAAAACACTTAGAGCTGTTAAACTTAACATGAAACATTCAGCCCTATTGGAAGGCATGCAGTTTTGCAGGATTGTGAAGTCTGGAAATGTAACATCATTTCAAACAATTCTTCTATATTTTGAACCAGAGAGTGTAGTGGAGTAATGGTGTTCTGCTGAATTCAGGTGATAATCTTGGAATAGCACCAAGAGAAAACCAAAATGTTTAATTTACTTTTTGAAGTTGAAACATCAGTTAACATTTTAAGGCAGCAAGAACACTTAATTTTTTTAAGTTGAAACAACTTTTACTGGCACTAACATCTGACCATTGAGTGCACTGGTCATTAGGGTAAACAAACAAACAAAAAAAAGTACTATTATATACGGTCAAACCAAAAATTAATCAGACATTATGTAAGTGAAGATAGCAAAATAAAGTAAACTGTGACGACATATACCCAAAAATTGAAAAAATAAATAAATTTGGAACCAAAAATAATATGTGTGATATTTTTGCTGCAATTATCTTCATTAATGTTAATTTCTACATATACTAACAACAATTGTCTAATATTTAATGTTGTAAAAATGCATTATGAACAAATATGGATTAACAATGAATAAAAGTATATTTATAATTTATATACTTATAATATACTAACCTAGACTAATAAATGTTGTAAAAATTATTGTTAGCTCATGATACGTAATGTATAACTAACTGAAGCTTAAATAATAATTGAGACAGTGTGAGAGCGTTCAGACTGGGGTGAGCAGTCTCAGGTGAAGAGAAGATTAATTAAATCCTCACGATTAATAAAATACTCATGTTTTATTCAGATACACAAGTTTGACTCCTTACGACATTATCCAATCAAAGAACGCAAAGCTGGCCTGTCGTTAAACTCAAATGACCCCCTGGGCTTTCTAATGATCTGAGCTGCTCAGGAACAATTAAATACAATGATTAGACAGGGAACCCCGAGGACCACGGTGCTGAGGAAAAATAATCATCTCAGCCATCACAGGGTCTTCTGTACACCCATTTATAACATGAAGAATTTCCATAAAATGAATATATATATTTCTTCCTTTAACATAGATATTCAAGAAAGGATCTTGGTATATGAAAAATTGAGGGGTTTGGCATGCCATTAGTAAATGTGGGCTGTATTTCTAGAGGTTTCGTCATGATGCATGCTGCATGCTAAACTTTACGAGAGACAGCGCAGGGCACACTGCACTACCACATAAAATAACAAGTAAAAATGTACATAAAAAAACCCCATAAAAATTCTTTTTAATGCACAAATGTGAGAAGCTTTTTGTTTCCGGTCATGAATTATCCATAACCTTCATGTATACTTCTGAGAAGCTGTTGTCATACTGATAAAGTATTAATCAAATAGGCAATTAAAAACCTATTTGAAGCGACTCAAGGCACAAAATACACTAAAGAACGAACGCAAATATCTTTGAGCATTTTAAAAACACTTCATTATTGCCCATTTTAATTCCTGAAGGAGTTGTTTTTGTCATATCTTTTGAAGGTTGCCATCTTCTGGATAACCAGAGAAATTACAACCTGTCACTATGAATAAATACAGCTAAAGACTTGCGATGAATGTTGCTGCCTACCAAATGAAATTCATCATTTTTTATTTATTTAATGCTTTATACTACTCTTGATGAATAAAGATATTTATTTCTATTAATTCTGAAATCAGTTTCTTACCAGAAAAAAAGACCCCGACCCCGACCCAGCCCCTCTCTTTATCTTTATTTTCTCTTATAACCACCTGACTGATCATCAGCAGGCATCAAAGCTCTGCCACACTCTGGACAGCCAGACACCACATATCCCATTCCTTTTGAAAGCTTTTGACAACCAGACACACATTCTCTCCTCCACTCTCACGCCAACACCGATCACACTTCTTGAGGTCTGTGGCTATTGGTACTTCAGCGATTAGAAGGTTGATATAGTTTGGGCCTTGTTCTGTATTCCCCCCTCAGGTGCAGGTGATTCAGTGTGTGGAGAAGATTCTTTAGCCCTTATCAAATATGAATCAGCAATTACTCAACTGTGGATTCGAGCAGAGCGGAAAGATAAGCGCCAAGCCTCATTAAATATGAATCAAGAATATCTATCTGATATCACTGTGGGAGAAAGCTCTCCAGGACTGTTTTTTCAGCTTTCTTGTACAATTTGACTGTTTTACGCAAACACCAAAACTCTTTCACTGAAGCTAAACAGCTGAAGCTTGTCTATGTGTGTCATGCTGCTAGAACCCTTTTTATCTCTACTTTTTTTTTTTTGTATTTCAATTTAGTTTAGAGATTTGTTGTTTCAGTTTATTTTGTTTTTACTTTCATTTTAGAGTTCTAAGGCAGCGAATGTTAATGAGCTAACTGGTATTACTTAAAAATAGTACATTTCTCTGCACAATCAAGTGTTATTTTATCTAGTTGCATTTTCTTGTGTAATGCAGACATGCTGCAAAGCTTTCAAGTTTTATAATATAGCATGATTTACAACCTGAAATGAAAATGAATTACTTGCTTGTGAACAGTAAATATTTCATTTAACAAAAATGTATTCATTTCGTTTTCATTGTAGTTAAAAATAATAATGCTGTGCCTCATCTGTCCTGCTCTCAGTACAGTAAGTGCGTAGACCGAAGCCATTTCTCATACAACGGCAAGACACAATATGACCCAAATGAAAAAAAAGAAGCAGAACTTCATCTAACCACACACACACAAACACACACACAACAAGTGCACATTCCCTGCTGCACACATCACACACGTGTATCGCCAAACCAAAAGCAGGGTGTGAGGATCACTCATATACAGAAGTCGCACATTTATGGCTAGTTGAAAAGCTCCACCACACCACCGTAAGATTGCTTTGGTTGGAAACTGCCTGTTCTGCCCGGCTTCCTTTGATATGGTTTGATCCGCTCCAGCATTTTTGTCATTAAAAATCTCACAGCTGGAATCAGAACTCATAAACAGAATAATAGCAACTGAACGCCTAGCATTCAAAAGAAATCTGTTTACACAAACAGTCTGAGACAGAGTGAATGTATAATGAGACATTCAATGTCAGGGCAAATCACTCTCTCTGATGGCTGTATTTTCTTTGTGTATGGTTTACATTCAATAACATTCACTTTCTCTTTCTTTTTTTTTTTTTTTGTAGGTCTGAGTAAGTTTTTCCAACCGTGTAGACCTTTGAAAATTCTGTCCCCTCAACGGCTGCACTGAAACGTCACCTGAAAGAGCTGGCGTTGTTTGTTTGTTTGTTTTGTTTGAGGGTTTTCCCCTCTTCTGAAGGTTAATATTCAGAGAGTCAAAGCTCTTTGAGGATGGAGTGACATTTGTGTGCTGAGAGGGTGGCGGAGCTTTGAACCAGCACAATACCGGCACTGACTCTCATGTCAGGAGATAAAAACAGTCTGGAACATTTCGACATGCTGACAAACATCTCAGCAAAGCCTGCACTAAATATTCGATTTTTGCCTTTACCAGCAAATTTTGAACAGATCGCACAGTTAGAAAACCCATACTTTGCAGCTACATTGAAATTGATGCCAACCAAAGCCACCACCCTCCTCCTCCAAACTGCAGCTGATTCTATCTGGGCCATTTTTTTTCTGTTTGTATCCGATGGGCGGAACTGAATACTCATAACGGAGACAGGCAGTCGATCTCAAATTAACCAATGATTCCTGTATCTCACTGCAAGATGAATGCGTGTCATTGACACGTCTGTGTATGCTACTGAAACCAGACACTCAAATGTACATCCGGGAATAAAATATGAGCTGTGAAACCTTATTCATGGATTCGATCATCCATTCTGCTCCAAAAAAGGATCAAAAACAAATGTACAGTAAACCGCAATGACCTCTCATAGTTTAACATCATCTACCAATATTACCATGAATGCATGATGCAGCCTCAAAATGGCTAAACAATTATTACATGCAAATTAAGCAAGTGTGTGAGTGGCTATTTTTGTGATAGGATCTCATTCTGAAGTTCTCACAAAGCTGTGGATGTGGAGTTGGCAGGATGCGGATGCAGAGAGGGTGATGGGTGCTCAGCCTGCAGCAGTGAGATATGAGGGGTCTGATCTCAGCTGGCTCTCAGCACCGCAGCAGCTCCGTGCCTGATCACAACCTTGTGCCAATGCAGCGCAGATGTATTCCTCTGCCCCATTCTGTGTTCCTGAGCTCAGTGTCCTAAGCGAGCTGATGTGGGACCTGCTCGACAGTGCTTTGAAAAACAATACCAGTCTAACCGTTACCAAGAGGGCGATGATCTGTGACTACAGAATGAATGTGAGAGCAGTGATATGTCAGTGATGTGTTAGGACGTTATTAATAGTGCTCATTTCTAACCGAACACCATTAGGCTGAAGGAGAGCTCCATAGCTTATATAATCATAATAATTCATCTACTCTCTCACCTCTCTCTCTGGACACATTCTGCGCATTAACTCCTCATTGATGACCCTTATCTCTCCCTCTCTAAGCACACTTGCTCGGTTTGGTTTTTTTTTTGCTCAAGTTAGTTTTCCAGTATATGCTCTTAGAGTGATATACATTCTTAAACACAAACCAAACACTTGAAAATCATTCTAAAAATATTTTAAACTGACATCAGGGATGGCATTACAAGCCACAAAATTCCTATTACTGTATATTGTAAGTCATAAATAGTCATTATGTAACTTTGCATATACAATCCTTTTTAATGATCTCTTATTTAATACATTAGAAAAGAGTACATTGAAAAAGCATGAATATATAATAATATTAATAATAATAATAATAATTGGTGATCATTTTTAATGTTCTCTTTTAATTATTATTAAGAGAAATAGAGAGAGAAAGTCAGTCAGACTCTACCTCCTTTCTTTCTGCACTGATGCCAGAGCATTTTGGCTGTTTGGCTGCATGTACAGTGAGGCGTTGACATCTTGTCAAAAATACAGTGAAAGACATTTCCCGAGTCTCCAAAGCGAGTCACAAACCGAGACTTTTATATAAGCTGTCATTCTCTCCGCCGTGTGTCTCCTGTGCTAAGCTCTGGGATGCAGAAAACAGCAGCTGTTGCTCAAACACTTCCCTGCTTCACACACACTGGCACAGACTTTCAGAAAGGCTAAACACTCGTACTTTTAAATTTAATTGAATGACAAAGAACAGGAAGGGAGTCAACTCAGCTGCAGAGGATTTGACTATGGATGTAGTCACACACGCTTGTCTGCACAAACAAATGCATGCACACCAACAAACACATGGATGCTGCTCATTTAGTGACTCTTTTGGGACTAAAAGCAGAAAGCCTCCAGTTACCAGCTGGCAGCTCGAAACATAAAGCCATCTGCTACCAAATATACTTTTCCCCACCAGTATAACTCTTAAAACACAAATGAAGATCTGTTAATTAACATAAACATCTATAACAATGTGTCAGCATATGAATAACAAGTTGAAAGGTTCCATAGAACCATCAAAAAAGTTTTTAATTAGTGTTTTAGTGTCTTTTTAAATTTTCATTGGGCCCAGATATAGAGAGTGTCTTTGACAATCCAAAGTTAGAGTTTGTTAACAAGGCAAGCAGGACACAGACAAATACACAGACGGCACACAGGCCTCTGCAGATTCGGACAGACATCACAGTGGGAGTGTGTGTGGGCTGCTTTGTGGTCTGTTCATCAGACTCCTCCTTTGATTCTGCTATGTGCTCGTTATAAGATCCCCCATACTGGCCACTGGCAAACTAATGACTCTCTCGTTCTCTCTCCCACACACAATTCTAATTCTCTGCTAATTCTCTGAATATTGGATCAAAATCAGGCACAATGTCCTGCTGTGCTACAGTTTAGCAGCAGATTGATTAAGCCGATCGACGGACAGATGCATTGTGACAAGTGACGCAGCATCAGTCATAGAATTGAGTACACATTTTAATGGGCGGTTTTATACAACTAGATGTTTCTCATTGGCAGATTGTCTAAGATGGTGATGTGGGTGATGGCTCCCTGTTAGCCGTGCCATTGTGAGTAAGAGCATATGCAATTATTGACCCGCACATCAAGCAGTTATCAGCATTATTCTCTTCTTTAGGTTAAAAACAATTTGGCTAAATCAATGTCTGACTATTTCCAGTGGCATTCGTCATATTGATAAGTGCAAAGTTCAGCTTTGCTTTTCTACCAAGGTGCTGAAAAATACACAAAACCCCATTGATTCTGCAATTACCATGGGAAATTAATGCAAATTAATGAACCCTCTGGAAACCAATGCCAATAACAATTACTTAAATAATAATAATACTCAATCTGAACTCTTGGCATGCCACAATCACGGCCAATCCCCAAACATAGATCATAAATCTTAAATCATAGATCTTTCTTGGATGATCCCACAAAACAATTAGGTGCATGCTGACAATAGAGGGTGCCATTTTGGGTCCGAATCTGTTTTAATGTCCCATGAGAGGTTGTCCATCATGGTACAATGCTGCAGGCTGTCCGCTCAAGTTTTCTGCACAATAATGATATACAGCACTGACAATCAAAATGTGCGACATCTGATGAAATATTTATTTAGTCAAAAGGTGTCACAGGTGATGCAATTGTTGGTGACCAGTGGCAGAATGCTCAGGGCTTTGTTTAGAGCTAAAAGCCAATCGTGCTGCTTCAGCTGTTATAGCTCTTCTCCCACAGAGAACTGGCTGTGTCTCCAGGCATTTCATTCTTTGCTCAGTGTTTGTGTGTGAGTGCGTGTAACAGGGTGAAACAGCAACAGAGCGACACACTTTCCTCTGTGAAACTGGGTTAACACCCAGCCAGAGACAAAAAGAGAGAGAGGAAGAATGAGAAAACCCGACACAGGGAGAAAGAAAGACAGAGAGACATCAGACTTTCACTTTGGGGGATTCTTCTAGTACTTCACCAGTTCACACAGTGAGAATCATGGTCACAGAATCAAAAAGGCGCCGCCATGCGCAGCAGTCAGATGTGATTGAGTCGGTCAGAGATAAAGGACCTGAGAGATTTGTATTCTTTTAAAACGCTCTCCGAGTGAACTGTGATAGATGCTCAGACTTTTACTTTCTTTCTCCCATGTTCAGTGCCCCAAAATGTGTGTATGTTTTCTGTTTTAATGTCAGATTGGAGAGGGGAGTCTGTGCATGTATCTGAGGGGGATTGTGTGCCTGCTCTGTGGTGATAGGCAGTCTGCTTCTTATGAGCTTAAAAGGCAACATTTTGAGAACTGGATTCAATTTAGTATTTAGATAAAATATACATGGGCATTCTGAGCAGCATATGGGATTCCTTGATGATTCTTTGGCATGACTGATATTTGCCATGGAGAGCAGGGTTTACTTTTCCCCCTTTCTCATCTATTTTATCTATTTAAAACCTATACTTTTTACAGAACAGATGGAACAGACAGAAAGTCATTGCTTGCTCAAATATGCATTATATGTATATATCGACAGACAGAGAGAAAGAGAGAATGTTTTTTTCATTGTGCATCAAGCATTACAAAAGAAAATACAAAGTATATGGTGTGGTGGGCTGTCACATTGGGCTGTGTTACTACTCCACATTAATCATAAAAGAACAAGCTACAGAAAGAGACCACATGGGGCTTAAGAATTGGCTCCTGATTGATCAGTTAACAGAGTGGCAGAGACAGAGCGAAGAGAGCCCAATGGTGTATTGGCCAGAAATGCTTTTCTGATTAAAACCTACACTAATCTATGTGTAAACATCAACACTAATCTCACCTAAATGTCAATCAGTCCTTGTCAAATCCACACTCAGCCAATGCCTTCAGAACATTCCAGCAAAAATCATCACACACACACACCAATGTTTAAGTTGTTTGATGTTTAAATTCCTTTTTGTTCTCTGCAAAAGCATTACAGTACCTACACACACAGAAACATAAACGGAACAAACATTCACATAGGATATAATCATACAGTTTTGGTTTAGAGTAAGTTTAAGTAAGCCAATGTTGTTAAGACTTCTGTTAATATCACAAATACATCATATAACTTAACTTCTGTATCTAGAATTAACAAAAGCATTATGAATGCAATCAGAGATCTGTCCTTGTTCCTTCAAACCGCTCCACTTCAATAATCATATTCTGTTTCACCATATAATTTGAGTACAATATTTCAAATGAAACTAATGTTCACTTTGAATTCATGCGGAATGGGATAAACAGGTTTAGCCATTTTGCAGGTGTTTTTAAGTACCATTGATGCTTCTTTCATATGCTTTTGCAGCACATTCTGAGAAGGTGAAAATGGATTTACAAAATGATATGCCTACATAGAAAATAACACAAATCTTAACCATATTCATCGTGAATAACATTACATGACAACCGGAGTTTTTGTTGGAGTAACGCCACACCGTCACGAATGAGAGTGAGTCTTTGGACGTGGTCTTAGTAAATGTACTCACACAATGAACGCATACATCGTAATTCTCTGTTGTGATAAGGAACTCTTTCTTTTCAGACTAAGCTTGGTGCTTCACACGCAACTTACCGTTGAAGTTCCAGGGCGCGAGTCCCTCTGCTCCAGTGCTGTTAGTTACATTCATGTTGCATGATTTTAAAAATGCTCAGCCAGCCAAAAGGGGGAAAAAAGAAAAAGAATCCACCCTTCCTCTTTCACTTCTCCAAGTTTTTCCTCAAGATTATTAGAAGGGCTGTCCTCATGTTGCGCGGGAGACGACTTTGTTTTTCACATCATTCGCTCTTGACGCGCGCGGCTCTCGCCAGCGGTGAGAAGCTCATTAAGACTCTGACCATCGCGACTGGCTGCTCACCTAAAAACACCTCGAGCGAGTGGTTTTATCTAGATCGACTCGGGTAACAATCCGCCAGATGTAGCTCCCATCTGCGAGAGCGACTGTGATCTCTTTCCAGGAGTTTAGCGCGCGGCTGAGGCAGCGGACTTTCAATGATGTCATCCACCCCCAGCCAATCACCTGAGAGTCCGCAGGTTCCACTGAATCAACCTATAGCTTGTCCTGTGATCTGCTGTCAGCCCAGCACGGTCTGTTCTCACAAAGTCTAAAACATCCTTCCAGATAAATGCATTTCCTAATAACCGTCTTACAGATTGTCAGATAGACCTCATTACAGGATATGGCTTGTCCTAGGCGGAGAGCGAACCGACTGCAGAGTGAAACAACGAGTGTGGAGTGGATTATGGTGGGTTTGACTAGCTTGGTCGCGTCTTGAACACCTTGGGTCAAAACAAAAGGTTGTAGGGTATGTTTTGATTTAGGTCACGTGGGATTTCTAACGTACGGTAGATTACAAGCGACTGAAAATTCATAGAAACAGGAGGGCGTTTGAGAATAATTTATTAGGGTCATCGGTATAGGAACACTGGCAAAACATAAATAAATATTAGGCAACAATAATATCACAAAAACTTTAATAGTTAGGCCAGTAAGACCATGTGTGTTGCTCAACACGCACTTCAACGAACATTCCCAACTGAAATTTCTTCAAAACGTCGACCCAATGATTCACACACTGGCTTTCCCCAGCCGTGTTTCTTGTGTCTGTACATTGGTGTAATTGTTTATGAGGAGTGTGTGGCTCTCAACATATGCGAGGCTCTTGGGCGCAGTACACAGGTTCAGCACCGCCGCTCGTGGACAGTGCTCAACAGCCCGAGCTTTCAGGCCTCTGCCAAAATATCACGTTATAAGCTGAAAAAAAAAAAGAAAAGAAAAAAAAAACGCTTCATACTTTTTATAGTGTCATGTCTGTCCAAAAACAACATCAAATTGCTATGGATAAATAAACCATTCCATATAGAGCGAAAGTGTACAGAGAAAGGGATGGGGGTGTTTTCTTCACTTTAAGAACCTTCATCCTCCAGAGATTTCCAAAACAGCTGAATAGTTGCTGTCTGCGTGAACTGGCACCAGAGCAATGAATGACAAACGCACGCGCTCAAACCTGCCGGAGGTTGTGTGTTCTGTGATATAGTTTATAGTAAAAAGGAAGAAAGAAAAAAAAAAAAGATATCACGGAAAGGGAGATTTGGGACATAAGAGTATTTGGGAGCTTGTATATAAGGTTTATGAATGATAGTTAAGCAACAAGCCTTTCGTCGCCCTCATCAATCCCCCTCGGCAGATTTGGAGGGCTTGCACCCAGACTCAGATTAATCTGGCAGCTGTCTCACAGCAGACAAAAACTAGACTGATGCCAGCCAAAACAGAGAGATCACGCACAGAAAATCATTTCAATGGCAGCACAGAGCAGAAACCTGACAGCCACTGACACCCCGGAACGAAATCATCTAAATCAGATGCAGGCGGAACGTTCTTTCAGTCAGCGCGCGCTCCGCCGCAGACGAGCAGCGCTGTTAATTAAAGTACACAAGCGTAACATTTGGAATAAAGAAAGCGCGTGCTGTAACTAAGTTTACAAATGTGTTGGCAATCAGTTCTCCTTGTCTTTATCCATTTTGCTTTTCCCAAATTACAATTTGTCATTTGCATGTGCCAGTTATGTAACAAGACGACAAAATGTCGTCCATAATTTAGGAGAGACAGCTCTTTAAATTCGTTATTATGAGTCTCACGATTGATTGTTTGATTGATTGATTGATTGATTGACGGTAGACATTTAATGAGGCCAGGTAAATGACTCAGTTTAACAATAGCAACAGCAAAAGAAAAACAAAGAATTTACCAAACCTGCATGCAATTTTTTATTCTGTGTAACAAAAAATAAATTTTAAACAATGAAAGAATTTTGGTTGACTGTTTATTTGAACAAGCAATGCCTTTCTGTCTGTCCCACATGTTCCATAAAAAGTTTTAGCTCTCACTGTATGGAAAAACAATCTCAAAATATCTTCTTTTACGTTTCAAAAAAGAAAGTCCTACATGTTTGGAACAACACAAACTAGGTTAGAAATCATTTGATATTTTACTATATAATGCAATGATTCCCAATACTATTTTGGGGCACTGTGGCTAATTTTAAGTGGTTAGTTATTATTCTATTTTATAAAATTCTGAGATATCAAAAAAGACTGGACATGTTAAGAATTGCCCATAGGTCTTTAAAAACAGTAGCATGCTAAAAAATGCAGGAACATAAAAACTTAAACCTGGAAGCGGATACAGGGAGGATTTATCACACTGTTGTGCTGACACCGCACAAAACACACATAAAGAAACAATACATTTGTTAGATCGATTACAGGCAGTAATCCTCAGGATTATGTAGTTGAAGGCATCATTTTGAACTGACACTAGAGACAGAGAGTGTATTAGATGAGAGGATCACCTTCATAATTATACTCATTAACACTGTGAGATTTTGTCACAACAGCTAATTTTGTGTATGGGAGTGCAGAAATTCCTTGCTTCCTATCACAAACATTTACGCCCGATTTCACAGACAAGGCTTAAGTTTATAGTCGCAGACTAAAATAGATATTTGAGTGTCTTAAATGAAAGCAAGCATTGTTTTGTCTCAAGATGCACTTCAGTAATGTTTTTTCAAAGGCACATTAAAAAAAGCTACTTAAAGGGTTAGTTCACCCAAATATGAAATTTCTGTCATTACACAAATTGAGATATTTTTTGATGAAATCTGAGAGGTCCCCAATAAAGCAACGAAATGACCACATTCACGGTCCAGAGAGTAGTAAAGACATCGTTAAAATAGTCAACATGAGTACAGTGGTTCAACCTTAAAGGTGCTATAGAGGATGTTTTCATCGACTGAGAAACCAAAGACTGTTACTGAGTTTTTGAAATGAGCGCATGCGTGAGAACAACCCCCCTCCTTCACAGCTCATTTCAAAGGAACGCCTCCCAAAACTCGTGCACGAGTATTGGAAAACACGTGTTTGTTTACCACCGGCATTCACTGTGTCGTGTTAGTGGATTCCTTATGTTGGACTCACCGCAGGTAACTCATAATCTGCAGTTGTTACTCCTGACAAAAGATTGCATGTGGCACCTGTGGAGTGTGGAAAGTTACTGGAGAGCACACGTCTCTCACAAGGAACGTCACGGCAGTGATTGACAAGCCAGAGGGCCAATCGTTTATGCGATGATCACACAAATGATTGGCTGATGTTTTTAAGGCCCTACCTCGTGCACAGATGATGTATATTAATATTATTCCTTTCAGTGCACCTCATAAATAGTCTTTTATCAGTTAGTAAAGACAGTTTCAAGTAATACTGCAAAAATGTATAAAACAAAACATCCTCTATAGCACCTTTAAAGGGTCATGAAACCCCAGAACACATTTTTTGAGCTGTGACCAGATATGTATAGGCTGCACATCATTGAAACACTAAAGGTACTCAAGGTACTCTTCTGGTTTGAAAAGCAAAGTTGGAGCAACGTCCCAAAATCTGATGTCATCGTGTTCTACTGGCAAGATCGAGAGTGCTGATTGGCTCCAGTATGGCCTGGTCGAACATGCTGACGTCAACAGTTTCTGCATTTATTCATGACATAAAGCTCATTCAATCCAATCACTGCGCAGTAGTAGGCATAAGATTATAATTGCGATATTACGCATGAGGAAGTTACCTCTGTCTCTTGTCATTCAGAGACGTATCGTTGGTGCTTGTTTTCTCAGTGCTACAACACAAAAATGCATTTTCCTGCGATGTGACCAGAGCAGAAGTTTGGGTGCATGTGGATTGTTTTGCTGTAATCTACCAGTACAAATTGAAAATATGTTCGCATGAGATCGCATTAAAGCAGAGAATTCAAATGTCACAAAAGTGCTGTTCATTCTCCTCTGCGTTTGGACACACGAGGCGTGTGTATGTTTTCCCCAGCACAGCAGGCACATGAATGTTGTTTATATTTTGCCCGCGATGCGGTCAGAACTGGAGTTTGAATACGAACACATGAAAAATACAGTTGTTATGATATACACCAGGAGCGCGCATCGTGATCGGTTTCAGCGCGGAGCTCCGCAATGAGTTTAATAACAACACTAGCCACGTGGATCATAGCTCATAAACAGAATAAAGTATCCGTGTTTAAAGTTTTTATAGACATATTTCACATATAAAAGACCTCCGAAGAACAGGCGAATCTCAAAATAACACAGACTGTTACGTAACAGTCTGGATCATTAATATGTACGCCCCCAATATTTGCATATGCCAGCTCATGTTCAAGGCATTACACAAGGGCAGGACGTCTGGATGTGCACAGCAGAATCATCAGACTAGGTAAGCAAGCAAGGACAATAGCGAAAAATGGCAGATCAAGCAATAATAACTGACATGATCCATGATATCATGATATTTTTAGTGACATTTGTAAATTGTCTTTGTAAATATTTCGTTAGCATGTTGCTAATGTACTGTTAAATGTGGTTAAAGTTACCATTGTTTCTTACTGTATTCACAGAGACAAGACTGTCATTAGTTTCATTTTTTAAACACTTGCAGTCTGTATAATTCATAAACACAACTCTTCTAACTTCTTTCACAACTATTTTCATTCTTTATAAATCTCTCCAACAGTGTGTAATGTTAGCTTTAGCCACGGAGCACAATCAAACTCATTCAGAATCAAATGTAAACATCCAAATAAATATCATACTTATGAGATTAGACAAGCTGCATGACGAACACTTTGTAAAGATCCATTTTGAGGGTTATATTAGCTGTGTGAACTTTGTTTATAGCTGTTTAAGGCAAGTGCGAGCTCCGTGGGCAGTTAAAAAATTAATGAAAAAAAATCTATGGGGTATTTTGAGCTGAAACTTCACAGACACATTCAGGAGACACCTTAGACTTATATTACATCTTTTAAAAAGATGTTCTACAGCACCTTTAATATTCATTATTCTGAGTAATGAGTGTGTTGTATATCTGTGTTTCATTAGTTGTTCTCTCTCCTCCTCCCCCCTCTACACTCCCAATTTTCCAGAGGTTTACACGCCCTTTTTCACAAAGTTTTTGAGCTTTGAGGTATGAAAGACCAGGGTAAAACAGGGGGGTTTCATGACCCTTTAAGGTCCCTCTGAAATCAAAATTTAGTTTTTTAGCTTTTACTATGAATATGTTAGCATTAATGTTATGAATAAGCTGGTGTGTTCCAAAACAATGACAAAATTCGCATAATGACTTTATTCAACAATTTCTTCTCTACCCTGTCATTCTCCTATGCTGTTGATGCAGTGCAGTGCTTCCGTGTTTATGTCCGAATGCAGGCTCAGTATTGGCCGACGCTGTTCATGTGAGCACCACGACGCATGCATGTGATGCTAACGCAGGAGCTGACTAGGGTGACCACCCGTCCTGCTTTGCGTTGTACCACACAGCATTTTCACTTCTTGTCCCGCACGTTGCATATTGAGAAAATGTCTCGCATCAGTCTGTTGGTTTTTAATTATAATATTGAGAAAACGTGCATGCGTTCTTTTGCCTTTTTAAGAAAGCATTTTATTTATTCTTTACATAAATGTATTCTTTATTCCTTCAAGATGCCTTAGGGCTCAGTGATGTTGAATTTAAATGACATGTAAAATAAAGACATGTTATGTTACATTGTGATGTAATGGTGTTTTCTGGAAGGGACTAAAAAACAAAGTATTTTTTATCAGCTGAAAGGCAAATGTTTTTATTAAGTTAGACAGACATTATATAACAGCTTCAGGTTGTGTTTTAGTGTTGGTAACATGTCCCACATTGTTCTACACAAACTTAGTAATCGTCCCACATTTGGTTTGTTTGATGGTGGTCACCCTAGAGCTGACCAATACTGAGTCGGCATTCAGACGAAGAACACGAAAGCTCTGCAATGTGTCTTCAACGTAAAATGTTTAGGAGAATGACAGGGTAGAAAGGAAATTGTTGAATGAAGTCATTTAAAAAATCAAGTTATATTTGTTTTGTTTTGCTCACAAAAAGTATTCTCGTCGCTTCGTAACATTAAGGATAAACCACTGTAGTCACATTGACTATTTTAACAATGTATTTATTACTTTTCTGGACCTTGAATTCTATGGGGGATAAAAAAAAACTCATCGGATTTCATCAAAAAATATCTTAATTTGTGTTCTGAAGGTCTTACAGGTGTGGAACAACATGAGGGTGAAATTTCATTTTTGGGTGAACTAACCCTTTAAATATCCTAATTTACTAGACCTACTACTGGCTTAATCTAAGCCCTGTCTGTGAAACCAGGCCTTAGTGTATTTATGCATATGTCCAGCCTAACATGAAAACTCACAGTAGGCCAGCCAGTGTCTTTAGCTCTGATTGATAAAGGAAGTGATACAATTAGGTCACATGATGTGCCAGAAGGAGAGACAGTGAAGTGATAGATGTGGCTGTGTTTAGGTTTTCATTATCACTGTGGAAAGGCCTTGAGACCTTACTTGAGCCAGGCTTGCTTTGACTAAATAATTTTAATGGTGCATAATATTCAAGCAGATAAAGGGAAAGTGAAAGAGAGATGAAGAAATGGGGGGGAATCAAATTGGTGATTCCTTACCAAAAGCAGATCTGCTATGGTCCCCCTGCACAGCTTTGTTAGATATGAAAGGCCGTTGACATATATTGCTTTTTACAGTGGCTTCACATGACTATGTCACATTTATAGGACACAATTATAATAGTAAATTTTCATAGTATATTCAAACCTCAGAGGATGGTGAGGAGGTGTGTGCTTGTGTGTTTCTCAAAAGTACATCTTTTACAGCACAGCTTCACTAAACTCCCAGCAGCCCTTCCCACAAAGCGGCCAATCTGTTTCCATTATCTGAGCAGGTACAGGCAACAGTTAAAGCAGATAAAAACATGATATGCTAAGTGACTTGGATGATTAGTCTGTTATTAAGATAATGTGTGTCTCATGGCACCAGTAATCCGCAGGGAGAAAGGTTCGCCACAATGACATCAAACAGCACCACAGAGAGAACATTAACAGTGAGAACTGCTGTAACATCACCCACTCACCTCCCATATCCTCATCAGAAAAGGAGGAAGAGACACACAAAGAGAGAACATCTGAACACAACAAATGACAGAAATCCCTATACTCTAGTACAAGAGCTTTGCTATTAGCTACATTTGTAATTCACATACTAAATTTAAAACTGCATTTTAATATATTTCACTTTATTATGGATTCATTTAAACATCCTTTGGGAATCAGTCCCTCTGCAGCTTATAGTCTCTAAATTTGGCAGGAAATTAAACATCACCATCCCTCTTAACACTTGTTAATTCAGGTTTGCTTATTTGGTTTGTGTGTGTGTGTGTGTGTGTGTGTGTTTTTTTTGTGACATATCAGGACACAAATTTGTATAATGGCATGGGTATGACATAGGTATTACAAGGAGAGGGTGACTTATGAGGACATTACCCCATGTCCCAATTTTTCAAAAGGCTTATAAATCACACAGAATGAGTTTTTTGTTTTGTTTTGAGAAAGTAAAAATGTGCACAGTTTTCTGTGATGGGTAGGTTTAGGTGTAGGGGGATAGAAAATATGGTTTGTACAGTATAAAAACCATTACGCCTATGAAATGTCCCCACAATTCACAAAAACAAACATATGTATGTGTGTGTGTGCCACAGAAGTCATGCAGGTTTGGAATGACATGAGAGTGAATAACTGATGACAGAATTTGGTTAAACAAATGAATGAAATTTTCATTTTAAGGGCAAATGTAGCCTAAGGGTTAGAGAGTCAGACTGGCAACCCGAAGATTGCAGGTTTGAGTCTCAGTACTGTCAGGAAATGACTGATCCAGGTGTATGTGTCCATGGTTTGCTGTGTGTGTGTGTGTTCCTTCACATATCACTTTCACTAACCCTTTAAAGATGCATATTAGGTTTATTTTTACCTTAAAGGATTAGTTCACTTCTGAATTAAAATTTCCTGATCATTTCCTGATAATTACTGATGATTTCCTGATCTGCCACGCATTACGTAATCACGTTAGAAAAAGGCATGCATGATGTAGGTGAAAGTACCGATCCAACGTCTACAAAGCGAATGTGCAAATACTAAGCCAAACGCCCTTTAAAAAAAAAAAAAAAAAGTAAACAATGTCAGATGATTTTCAAGTTGGAAGAGAAAATGAGATGGAGTTTTTCGCCCTACTGCAGTAATTCTGCCTACCTTCTGCATGACCTTTCTAACATGATTATGTAATGCGCATCACAGAGCAGTGCAAGATGAGCATTTATGGTTAAAAAGTATATACATTTTTATTTTTAGAAAATGAGCAATCGTTTTGCTAGACAAGACCTTTATTCCTCGTCTGGGATCATGTAGAGCCCTTTGAAGCTGCACTGAAACTGCAATTTGGACCTTCAACCTGTTGTACCCCACTATATGGAGAAAAATCCTGGAATGTTTTCCTCAAAAACCTAAATTTCTTTTCAACCGAAGAAAGAAAGAAACATTTTGGAGTAAATGATCAGGAAAATTTTATTCTGAAGTGAACTAATCCTATAATTATTAATGGGCAACTTTTACTGAAAAACTAATTTGGTAAATAAGACACTAAGAGAAAACTACTGTAAGCCATTTTAATTCAGTTAGAGTTTAAACTATTATTTTGTTGAGGCTGTGTTTACTTGTTTATAGGTGTTTTATGTAATGTTTGCTTAAGGCTGTAAGTGACTGTTGCAGGTAGGAGGAAGAGATATAAAATTTTCTTCCAATCTCCGAAAAGAAGCAAAGTTCAACTATTGCACATGGCCAGCAAAAAGACACAGCATGAACCCTAGCATGGGTAAATACAACAGGACACCATTAGTGACTTTGAGGAGGACGTTTTGGAGAACAGGAATAACACTTTCTGTCTAAAGAAAAAAGCCAAAGAGCAGGCACTATAAATATTTGCGTGAATTTCAGTTGCAGCAGCCAGTGCAGAAATATTCCTACTATCGGCAGCACCAACTAACAGCTTCATAACTGTTGAGTGAGAGGAAGCAAACATTAAAATGTCCAGTCAAACGTATATGAGCCTGAGCAAATGTGTGTGAGGGGAATTGCCTACAAACACACTCACTGGTTCTTGAGCCCTCTTTGCCTCCCCTGCATTTCCACATCTTTCTCTGATGTGGTTATGTTAAATTAGATTTCCTGCAGCATAGCTGATCTAATTGGATATAACTTGCCTTCGGGGAATGCCAGTATTACCCAGCATGCACCTCTCAGGGGAGCAGTCATGAGTATTTCAGTGGTGGTGGTGGTCTCTGCAGGTGTGAAATGAGAGAAAATAGATCTAGTTGAGCACCTGTAAGACAAGTATGATGCAAGCGCTACAATGCATCTTGACTTTCTTGACAAAATGTGTTTTTGTCAACTATAAATATTGTTGAACGTCTCTCATAAAAGTGACATCTGAACCTGTTTTTATGACGTTGTATTTGTCTGTTTTCACATGTGTGCTTGTGCTGAAGCAGGCTGATGCAATTCTTGTCTGCTTTTGTTTAAAGGTGCCGTAGAACGTCTTTTTAAAAGATGTAATATAAGTCTAAGGTGTCCCCTGAATGTGTCTGTGAAGTTTCAGCTTAAAAAAAAACCATAGATTTTTTTTAATTCATTTTTTTAACTGCATATTTTGAGGCATCATTAAATATGCGCCGATTCAGGCTGCGGCCCCTTTAAATTCTCGTGCTCCTCCTCCCCCGAACTCGCGACTGCCTTAAACAGCATAAACAAAGTTCACACAGCTAATATAACCCGCAAAATGGATCTTTACAAAATGTTTGTCATGCAGCATGTCTAATAGCATAAGTATGGTATTTATTTGGATGTTTACATTTGATTCTGAATGAGTTTGAGGCTGTGCTCCGTGGCTAAAGCTAACATTACACACTGTTGGAGAGATTTATAAAGAATGAAGTTGTGTTTATGAATTATACAGACTGCAAGTGTTTAAAAAATGAAAATAACGACAGTCTTGTCTCCGTGAATACAGTAATAAACGATGGTTACTTTAATCACAAATAACAGTACATTAGCAACATGCTAACGAAACATTTAGAAAGACAATTTACAAATATCACTAAAAATATCATGATATCATGGATCATGTCAGTTATTATTGCTCCATCTGCCATTTTTCACTATTGTCCTTGCTTGCTTACCTAGTCTGATGATTCAGCTGTGCACATCCAGATGTCCTGCCCTTGTGTAATGCCTTGAACATGAGCTGGCATATGCAAATATTGGGGGCGTACATATTAATGATCCCGACTGTTACATAACAGTCAGTGTTATGTTGAGATTCGCCTGTTCTTCAGAGGTCTTTTAAACAAATGAGATTTATTTAAGAAGGAGGAAACAATGGAGTTTCAGACTCACTGTATGTCATTTCCATGTACTGAACTCTTGTTATTCAACTTTTCCAAGATAAATTCAATTTTTAATCCTAGGGCACCTTTAATGAGCTGATGGAGAAGCAGAATAGATGTGGGTTTGTTTAAATTCACACCAGCTCACTTCAAACTAGATGTTGGTCTTGTCACCTTCAACCTGAGACACATTGACACAAGCACACACACCAAGTTCACAAAACAAAATGGGTAGAACCATAGTAAGACATTTTTCAACACTATCATAGATATACTGTGGCATCTTAATTAGTTGAGGACGAGGTGTGGTGGCAGATAAATGAATTTAAGTGAAAAGCCAACAACAGAGATTCAACAGATACTTGTAGAATTCTTCTGAGATCCGCTGACAGTTCAGCGCCACAGAAGACATATGTGCTTGTGTGCGTGAGAGAAGTCATTTGATTGACAGAGGCTAAATCCAGCCTGACTTCCTCTCACAAACAACCCTATTTATAGCAGCAATCTCACCTCCGCTTGGATTTGTGTTTTCCAACAGTGCTTCAGTCTTCCTTATTTTCCCAAATAAAATTAAGCTCATTAAAAGGTTGGTTTCACACAGAAAGATTGCGTGATCTTCAGAGAGATCTGTGAGCATTCTTTTCATAATGGTTTGAGTCTGAGACAGGGACAATTACTGTTCGCTACAGCAGACTGAGCTCAAATGGCCTTTTGATTGCAACAAGAAGTCAACTGTGTTTGATCCATCCTCAGCTAAACATTGTGTCAAACACATGCTTTATCACTGAGAGAGGTATATAGAGAAATGACAGAGATATCAAATAGAGCGATTACTATGGATACTGACATATTGACTTGAGCTTAAATTCCCTTCTGTAGTCTGCAGAGAGAGCACTGCTTCTTTCAGAGTCTCCTTTCCCATTTAATTTTGTCTTTCCCAGCCCTTGTTAATGGCCATAATGGTCTTACCCTTTTGTAATGTGATTTACAGCATACTGTAGGACATTGTTTACCATCTTAATATAATTCAGGAGGTTCCAGTAGTCGTTATATTCCTTTAAGATTTATTGTGATTCTCAAAAACAATAATTAATAATCGTTTTTTCTTTACAGTCCCTTGTTTTTACCAGAGCTGGAATCAAAAAATTGCCAAAACAACTGGACCGAATTCAAATTTTGAAATGATTGCACTTGTGTTAGGTCGCAGACTTCAGCTTATCTTCAAAACATGGAATAAGAATATCTATAATTTATGAACATCAGGATTTAGAATTATGTTCTTATAGAGCACAGAATTTTTATAGAATGATTTACATTTTATGTGTTATCTAAAAAAAATTAAATGATAAATGTGAAAAAATGTTCTTCTTAAATTAAACATCAGACCAGGCACTAAAGTCTGCAGGCTCTGTAAACTATAGATTTGTGTTAGGCCCTGTTTAAGAAAAAAAAATTTCATGTTATGGCAGGCAGTGTGATTGGCATCACTGTGATTTGAATGAATTTGCTCTCATCTTTCATCACTCCCTGCACAGCAGCTCATACTTCATAATGTCTGTCCTACTGTTGATTGTAGCACACCACAGCACCATCTCTTTAAGTGACTCCAAATGAAATCCCAATGTCTCCAGACTGCTTAAGCAGTAGACTTCATGGGAAATCAGAGAGATTAGCGGGAGAAAAGGGGACAGAGTGACGGCCCACAAATCAATAGCTGCTTCACAGATGAGCAGAATTTATACTTCTGTAAATAGAGCCGAGTCTAGTGGACAGTAATCAGATTTAGACTTATGCGCTGTTGAAGAAGCCGCTGAGGAGCACAGTAAACATACTCGGAGAGAAAGAAAGACCCAGGGCAAATGTTTGGGGTTGAGGATGAATGCACGGCAGAACAGTTTTTGTAGGAGAAAATGCCAAAAAGCAAAAAAGGCAGAATATGCAAGGTTCAGGTCCCAGAACTAAAAGATGCTAGTTTTTTTGTTTTGGTGTTTTCATGCTTCTCTTATTTACTGAGAGCGGATTCACTGCTCTTTTGGCAGATCATTATGCTGGAGAAATGCAGGGGAGACAGGGCACAAGGGATGTTGTTACTTTTTGGCTGCTTTTATCCAGGGTACAGTAACTGTGGGCAGAGATATAATCAAGAGTCCTGCTGAACTACACCAACAACTGGGATTTTGGGCTGTGTAAACACTTTAAACACCTTAAACACCATCCTGTTGCCACCCAAGATGCAACCCTGACAAGCAAACCATCTGCACAATACCCAAGGTGTAAAGCTCTATATATCTATATATCTCATCGTATACTGTAAATTGGGTCAAATCCTGGTGATGATGCAGGTTAGCTTCCTGTTTATACTGGCACTGCAGTATAATCTACAGGGCAACATGAACCAGCCAGCCAGCCAGAATAAATGCCAGTGGGTCCTTGTCTCCCCTCACAGTTAAATGTCATTCTTTTACGTTCTCCTCCTCTCGTTCACCTCAATTCATTCTCCCTCTCCCTCTCTCTCCTCCCACTTCTGACAGATGCTCAAAGCTGTGTGATTATTATGCCACTAAAATCAATGACATTCAGGAGAACCTGTCCTGCAGGAAAGGTCACACACTTTCTCTGTTCCTCATATATTATATTTAGGGAGAGAGGATTCTAAAAATTAAACAGATATCACACATGACATATGACCAAACACAAAACATGTATAAACATACAAATTTCATAGTTTAAAGGGCCCAAGAGGCACCACTAGGCCCATTTTTGTAGGGATTCAGCCCCCCTAAAAATTTGCGATTAACTTCTTAATATGTACACTAATTTGTGATTCACCTCAATCCCTACTCATTTTCCTACTCTTACTATACTCCATACTTCAGTACAGTAAAATTGCTAAAATTTGTCATAATATTCATTTTATAATAAAGCCAAAAGCAAAACCATTGAAAAGAACTATAAAAGGAAGTGTAAATGGCAAATGAGCGAATGAGTGGTCCAGTATAACCAGTAGATGGCTGATTATATTGGACCACTCATTTGCCATTTCCACTTCCTTTTATAGTTCTTTTCACTGGTTTTGCTTTTTTTGTGACAATTTCATGACATTTTCATGTTAAAAGTGTTTTTGTTTTCCATCAGGTGACAGAAATCCTCCACTAAAGCGTGGCACATTTTCCAAAATGAGAAATTTAGTTATTGAAAGTGAATTTTACTGCACAAATGTAGAGTTAAAAATATGAATATTTAGGAATATTAGCTGGTTAATGATTAATGAAATTAGAAAAATGATTAGAAAATGATTAGAGATTAAATCAATAAAAGACTGACTTGGGAGGTAGTGTAGAACCTACTGTATTGTTCATTTTATACCCTAGTATAAAAATTATATATTAATTTTTTTTTTTTTTTAATCTGGGGCTGAGCCCCCCCTAATGTTGAAATCCTAGAATCGCCCCTGAAGGGAACAAAAAAAAAAAAAAAAGCCTGTCAATATGCACAGTAAATTGCTTGCTAGATATGGACGACTGAACGATCTGCTGTTAAATCCTCTGCAGGTCAGAACTGCTTTGAAGATAAGGGTCTATTAGTGGAAGAATGCAACACCTCAGCTAACTGAATCAATACGTAATGAACACACTGGCCTTCTAAGAATATTACTAACTCTAAATGAACAGAACCATTTAAAAAGTTGTCTATCAAGCAACCACAGAAAGATTATGCTTTGTTTCATCTCTTAAGAGCTGACTGCAGCCTCAATGTTCACCAATTTTTCAACAAGTTTAGACAAAATTCAAAACTGGAGCTTTGCTCCCTTTAATTCATTCAGAGGTTGAATATCATGTGAATTGGTCACACTTCATAGGAAGCTGAAATGGAATGACAGGAAAAGGAACTTACTGAATTGCAATTCAAGGTGATGCATTCTGGTAAGTGTTTTTCCACCCTGATGCAGGTAATTTATTAAATATTATGAAATTTAAATCAAATTAAATGGCTATAGAAATATATCTGTTTTTAAGGCCTATAAAACCTTTCAACTATTTTTAATACAAAAACAAGGCCTTGTCATTATAACCTTCAAACCTAAAGCGTTTTTCAAAAACGTTTTTCTACTCAAAGATAAAAGTTAAATGAATTTCTTCAATTCTACTTCCTTACTATTTGAATTACAATTCTGCATCCTGTTGGCTACATCCATTCAAATTCAAATTAAATTCAGGAAATTGGAATATAAATCACAATTCAATTCTGAATAAACTGATTCTCCCCTCCAGTGTTATCAAATGCACTTGCATTTCTGACATGCACTGACAAAACAGTTGCTATTTTTGGGGTTAATTAAAAACAACAACAAAAAAGGTTTGCTGAGAAAGAGTTAAACTCGCTAAAGCCCCCCAAAGCCTAAACAATCCTGGAATCACACCTGGATTAGGCCTATTTTCCAAGCTGAAGGTCAAAATAAATCCCAAGTCATGCATAATACACAAGGGCAAGGCAACAGAATCCTGAGCGAATTCACAAAACAGTTGCAGAAAAAGTTCTACATTATTAGAGATGTAAATTATTAAACTGTTATACTGCTAGCAGTGTTGATGGAGTGTTAGTAATATGAGCAACAACAAGAAAAATCATCTTTCACAAAATTGTGCATCTGGAATTGCTATCATTGATCAGCGCACACCTAGACAGTTTCTTTATAAGGCGATTCCTCACCAGCTTAAGAGACTACAAATACAGAGGATGTTTAGGAATTAAATTATTACCAAATATTCTGTACTTGTAGAGTCTGTTGATTATCTGTGGACTTGGAAAGATGTTGATTAAAGAAATGCAATACCTAGCATCTAAATAATTCACACCAGCTCTGTATTAAAGAATTCTGTACATGTAAATTGGGGATTTTGAGATTTCCAAGAGCATCTGAGGACAAACTCTTTGGGGGAATGAGAGTACGTTTTGTGTGTGTGTGTTTCCATGGTCAGTTTCACACAGGCATTAAAGGTTCATTAGTTCAGTTCATTCTAATGTTGATTCTTGGTGACACATCAAACAAGCTTGTGATTAGATCTGAGAGCTGCCGTACCCTGTGATGTTTGTTCTGATTAAGCCTAGAGATTCAAGAAGGAAAGAAAAGAACTATAGAAACAATTTAAAATATTCTAGAGCTTTTCACCACTTTCTAAATGTTATCCATTTTATATTTGAAGTAACATTCAGGGCCTGTTGCAAACGAGAAGGTCATTTCTGCAGTCTGTTCAATCAACCCACTCGTTAACATTATTAGTCATTCAATCCATAATCAATATTCAGTTCCATCCATACTAGAAGAGGCACCAGAGGTCTTTTCTGAGAGGAAGAGAAATACGCTTCTCTCTGGCATAAGAAAAAAGTCTGATAGTATCACCCCAGCTCAGAGCTCTAAGTGATTGTGTCAGCACTGACAGTGTCTGTCTGCACCTACAGTACCATCAACACACATGACTGCTGCCTCTCTACTCAGCAGATTAATCTCTCCTCAGACATTAAACAACCCCGGCAAACTGGGGTCAGAGGTCAGATCAATGAGATGTCTGTCCAGCACCTCCAACCTACGTTTTTTAAAGCATGTTATCTGACTGAGGCTAAAGAAAATAAAGTTTGACTTCACCAGGAAAGAAAAAGAAAGCCGGATAACAGTCTAAAACTAAGAATCACTCCACCGTTCTCTGAATTTTCATTTGTAACTTTTAATTGGTAACTTTAAAGGAAAAGTAGATTTTTTTTTTCTCATGCAAATGTGCAGAACAGAGCAAGCAAATCTTTGAGGGTTTTAACATTCAATTAAGTCTGCACTCTGCAAAACTACAAAGCACATCAATAAAGACAGACATTGACACACTGACACTCTTCCATTTACTATTCCATTTCCAAACTTTCTACACCACTTATTCATTTCTATTTTTCAGTACTTACGATGATGCATACTGTATAAAGAAATAATCAAAACTTCCTAACATAAACATTCGTTTTCATCAAAGATCAAAATGTTTATACTCGGTGTACCTCAAGAAGATAAACTATAGGAACGGGGGTCCACTGCACACGTCACACTCGTGAGTGTACAAGTCCGGCGGCGCCGGCGGGAGAGAACAGTTCTTCAGACAGTAGTTGAGAGGAGTTCCAGTAAGTAGGCTGTCAAGGCTATTTTATCCAAAAACATCAGATGATTATTTTCTCTTCAAAAATGATGATGCTGAGTAATTAGTTATTACAAAAGAAAAAAAGATAACTGATGATTTTTTTCCCTGTGAGTCCGCTATTTTAGCGATTATAATGTTACCTAGACTGTTTGTTTATGATAGCTTGTTGGATACTAAGTCACCCACACCAACTACAACTAACATTGTGATAAATTGTAATAAGGCTAATAGATTTACTGTTGTGTGTTGGGTTTTGCTCAATGTGTATTCATTGTATTTTGGTGACTTGGTTGTAAACAACTTTAAAAATATTCCAATAAATAAATGATTTTGAAGAAGAATATTTTGGTCAATTTAGTCAGTATTTTCATTGAACCAAAAAGAAACATTGAGCATAATGGCACAGTCTCTATGATACACTAATAATAGCAGTAAGGTTTTCTTCTGTGTAACATTACATATCCTTTTATAAGTACAATTTTGGCTGTATTATTTGTGTCCCCTTCAAAAATTGTTCTTGAGAAATTTTATGTTTATTGCCCCCCCCCCCCTACTGTCAGATGAAATTTACGCCCCTGTATAGGAATCATAGGACTAAAAAGAAATAAAAAGAAGAGTGAAGAGAGAAATAAATCATCCCTCGCAATCTGTCCAATTTTCAAAACGGGGCAGAATGATACAGATGCAGAGAGCTTCCATCTTTTAGGCCTCTAGTATTCAGCACTAAAGCTAGTCTCTATAAGATGAATCATGGGATAAAACACCACAATGTCACTCAGTCATGTAAAATGAGTTTGCCTAAAGCACAAAAGAGGTTTGTCATAATAGTTTGACATAAAAAGCTATCATATGGCTGACATCAATAATAATGAAAAGTCGTACCAGCGGTGAATGAAGTACACAAATCCTGTTATACTATTTGAAAAAAAGTGCAAAAACACTTGCTTTTGAATGTACTCAAGTATCAAATGTAAAGGTACTGATCTATTAGGGTGACTGTTTATTATTTTTCTACAAATTCATATGCTCCATTAATTAGTTTTTTTTTTTCTCCAAGAGCTGTATATAAATAACTTCTAAAATATTGCAGAAGATCATGTAACATATATTTACTAAATGATAAAAACAAAGCAATAGCTTTATTTAGCCAGATGCACATTTTTAGTAAACTGAATTAATTTAGCATATTTCTGCACAGCTGGCACTCAGATGATAAAACATTCAGTGTAACTATAAATCATCACTCTCAAGAGTCTCTTTTACAAAATCAAACAAATCAGAGTGGTACTATAATATATTTTGATTCTAAGGTCCACTTACATTGCTTTTCTTTCTTTTTTGCCCAAAAATGGTCATAATTATTCATGAATGAATGCTGAACACACAGCTTTACATAGCAGCCTGCAGTGTGCTATCAACTCCAATATACTGTAGTTTTTAATGTCCTCATTGTCTCTTTGCAAAAAATGAATCACAATATGACAGGGTCACAAAATAATCTGCATACAAACAGTAAACACTGGACTGAAATGATCAACCTTGTTATTAAAAATAAACTTCTGCTGCTCATTTCTATCATTGGGATCCTTCAGAAGGATATGCAGAACCACTATATATAATACACACAGCTAAATGGCTGTTAATGGAGAAAGAAGCCTCTCAGAACCAGACAGTGTAGATATAACATCTACCTGTAGGGGCTAACGGGGTCATGTTACTGTTGAAAGTTACAGTTTTCATATAGTACATCAAGACTTGTATCTTCAAAGATCAAGTAAAAGTTGATTCCTCATTATATGACCCCTTTAATTTGAAAAGGTACGCCCTATATGAACCTCTATGTATTTCTTTTCCAAAAATGTTTTTTATAGCTTTAGTTCAAATCTGCAAAGGAGGTTTATAGCCTATTCTCTTGCACAAAGCTGTTTTGATTCATGTATATCTTTTGCTTGTTTAGACACTGTCAAATTGGTCATTACAGGATTTCTTCTGTTTGATCCCTTCTGTTTTTGGGCTTTAGATGAAAAATAGATGCTCAGACCTACGTGTAAAACTGATACAATTTCTCAGTTTTACCACACCATTACTCTCCCTCCACAGTTATTGACAGCTGGGATGAAGCTTTTCTTATTGATATGGAATGTCTTGTTATATTCGTCAAATATAATGCTTTGTACCTTGAGCAAATGTTCAGATGCGTCTGTCCACAGTCCAATGTTTTAGTACAGCATTATTTATTGCTTTAGAGAGCAGTGGTTTCCAGTACAATAACTTCTCATGTACACTTCAAGCAACAGCTCTGATGTTCTTCCACCTGTCAACTTTCTGTCTGATGGTACACTGATCGAGGCCCTTTAGAAATTCTTTTATAAGGATTTCAACTCTTCCCTGGGGTGCTCTAAAATGTTTTTCTTTTCTTTTCTTTTCTTTTCTTTTCTTTTCTTTTCTTTTCTTTTCTTTTCTTTTCTTTTCTTTTCCATTCTTTTCTTTTCTTTCAGTCATTTTTACTCAAAGCAAAAATCTCTTAAGAAAAGTATAGGTTTAAAAAAAGAAGTTTCCATATGGCAAAACAACAGAACATCAGATTCCAATTACTGTGTTTTTAATGTTGTAACTTCAATGTTGACATCATACTATGGAATCATACTATACACCGCTGCAACAGTGTCTAATTGGTGATACTGAATAAACAGATGATGCTGCAGTTAGACCCGACATAATACTAATTTAGTTTTAGTGCATTATCAGGACTGTGCAGGAATTCTGAAGGAATTTGTTATGAATGAGGCCAGTGATTGTAATTACTGCAGACAGTATCACAATATTGTGGAAGAAGAAGTGTGGATTACAGGGGACAACAGAAATCCCTGTTATCTGCTAAGCGATGTGACACTGTAGGAGATGCTTGTGCAGTTCATAGTTAATGGTTGATTGCACATGTGTGTTGGTGCATGCACTCCATAAAATGGGGAATAGGTGCTCTAGGGGCATGTGGAGAGATTTGGGACCTCTGTAAAAACTGTTGGCCTGATTAAGTCAATCCTTGTAAAATTCTAGAAACACACACACACATTCACTCACTCAGGTGCAAGAATAAAGACTGCATGCTCCACTGGCTTTGAGATGGAGAAAGAGAAGGAGTGAAGAGAATAGAATAGAGGACATGGAAATGAAACAATAGTGAGAGATTCAGGATACAGAATAAACTTGACATTCCTGTGCTCTCAAACCTAGATGTGCAGGAATGCCTGAGCTCCCACACGTGTGGCTACATAAAGTACCATAATGTAATTTGTACAGAAAAATACAATTTTATACAATTGTATGTTATGACATTATAACTTGAATTTAAAATGACCTACATTAAAGGGTTAGTTCACCAAAAAATGAAAATTCTGTCATTAATTACTCACCCTCATGTCGCTCCACACCCGTAAGACCTTCGTTCATCTTCAGAACACAAATCAAGGTATTTTTCATAAAATCCGATGGTTCAGTGAGGCCTGCATTGGCAGCAAGATAATTAACACTTTCAATGCCCAGAAAGCTACTAAAGACGATTTCAAAACACTGCTTCATGAAGCTTCAAAGCTTTACAAATCTTTCGTTTCGAATAGTGGTTTGGAGCGCGTATCAAGCTGCCAAAGTCACGTGATTTCAGTAAACGAGGCTTCGTTACATCATAAGTGTTTTGAAATTTCAATGGTTCACCACTGGGGGGCGTGACTTTGGCAGTTTGATAAATGCTCCGAACCACTGATTCGAAACAAAAGATTCGGAAAGCTTCGAAGGTTCATGAAGCAGTGTTTTGAAATCACCCATCACTAGATATTGTTGAATAAAGTCATTATTTTGTTTTTTTGGTGCACAAAAAGTATTCTCGTCACTTCATAACATTAAGGATGAACTACTGTAGTCACCTGAACTGTTTTAAATACATCTTTAATAGCTTTCTGGGCATTGAAAGTGTAAATTGTCTTGCTGACAATGCAAGCCTCACTGAGCCATCGGATTTTATGAAAAATATCATAATCTGTGTTAATGAAAGACAAACGAAGGTCTTACGGGTGTGAAACGACATGAGGGTGAGTAATAAATGACAGAATTTTCATTTTTGGGTGAACTAACCCTTTAAGAGCTGTAAATGAAATTGTCCCTAATATTTTTTATATTATAAAGCCAGAAGATAAAATCATGAAAAGATGTAGATGTTAAAACAAATCACTTAATTTAAAAAACCTGAATCACTAAAACAAAACAAAAAAGCCAATATAAATTATATTACAGAAATCTCAAAAATAATAATGTGACCTGATTATTTACAAAATACATCCTGCTGAAATTCACCCTGCATGCCTGGCCTATAAGCTGGTTTAAGCAGGTCTCCAGTCTAGTCAAGCTGGTAGACAGCTGGGGCCAGTTGCATAAACTTAGTCACTATATTAAGACTGTGTCTTAAGAACTAGTTTGACCAACTTGCAGTTAACCAAGGGGTAATCAATGTTATTTTTCCAATTCAAATGTCACCAATCTACCTTTTTATGTAACTGTAATTAGGACCACTCTTCATGAAAAACATTAGTGTCTTAACATTTAAGACTAGTCTAAGTGGTTTATGCAACCGGCCCCTCGCTCTCAACTTGACCAGCTGAAATGTGCCCAAGAGCCCTCTAAAACCAGACAACAGTCCATGCTGGGAGACCAGCTAAGAATAGCAAACCAGCTTTTAGCTGGTTTATTTTTCAGCAGAAGACTAAAAGATCAAGCCAATAAATGTCTGGGATTTACTTCTGTCTACACAGCGTGTTCTTGTGTTTAATTAAGTTAACTTTAATTTCGCTTTGAATTTAATTACACTTGATTTATTATAGTCAAGGCCATAAAGAAGACATTACAGAAGCGTATGCTGTTTCACAGTGAAGTCTATAACATCAGAAGGGAATATTCTCTCATGCAAACAGACCACAGGGTAGGGAATAAGATCTGAGGGAGCCGTTAATGAGGTGAGGCAGACCAGCACTCCTGTGTGGACATGACGAGATGTCTCAACTAAATCACTGTGTGGATAGTAACAGTAATATGCTCTGGTCTCTCATTAGTTTGGTATGAATACTGAGCTTGATGATCTGAGTACAGCAGGAGAGGGAGGGAGGGAGAGAAAGAAAGAGAGACCAACATCACTGAATTTAGGAATAATTGCAAATATCAAAGTACAAAGTAGTGCTTCAAAACTAAAAAAAAAAATAAAACGAATAGGCCTACTAGTTATTTAACAACTCTTTACTTTGTCTTATCCTTTAGTTTGTTTCACAGGCTGTTTAGTGAAATGCCCCATCTAGGGAACAACAGCAACAACAAAAAGACAGGTAGAATAAGACTATCATGAAAAGTTACTGACTTATGCTGCTGTTCGCCATCAGAGACCAGTTCCATTCAGGAAGTTCTCTAACAAGTCAAATGATAAGGCTCATTAAGCTCATACTGTACATCACAGACACACATAACAAATTCCGTTTCACTTCACTCGCTCACCTACTGCTCTCAAATGAGATATAGTTCAGCCTGCATCAGTACAGTTCTGCTTTGTTAACTTTAGAACTGCTGAAACTGGTGTTGCTGAATCTAGATTACATGAGCGCCACATTGAGATTGACACTGAATTTATTGTATATGGTGTGTTCCCATTCAGTCGGTCACGTTCGACGTACGTCGGACAGACCGACGAATAGGAATCTCGCTAGAGAGGCCAATCTACTTCGAGTGTAACTAAACGAGCCAATGCACATTGGCATGCAATCATATGCATCAGCTGCTCGCCTCGCAGCGCGGGTATATAATGAGCAGCAGGTGCGTTGCATCTTCAGCTTTTCGCTTCGGAGCCGAACGGTGTTGTTCCTGTTCTCTGCAAGCGAGTGTCTGCTAGAAGACGAGTCAAGCTTTTGGTTGAACTTCTCTTTTTTTCCGAGTGCGGGCGAACAGCACAGCAGCGGGGTCGACGTCCTCTCTTTTTCTGTTTCGTTTGCCGTTTTTGAGCAAATAGCTGTTTGACAGCGTCAGAAGGCTGTTCTCACGGCCGGTACGGTGCGCTTTTGAGCGCTGAAAAGCCGTTTTTACGGCTGGTAAGAGTGAGCGCCTTCAAAGAGCGAGAAAGCACATGACAGGCTGCACACAATCCCTGTCTGTGTTGCGGTGGCCGTTCCCCTGCGTGCTTCAGCACTTCTAAAAGAGTAAAGTCCCTGAAAGAGCTTACACAAGTAGATTCGCGTCTTTTTAAAGACGACATCCTACTTGTGTTTCTGGATGCGATCGTTCCTGTCCTCACTGACGGCCACGATCACAGTTTCGCATGTCTGGGCGCGTGCTGAAATTATGTTCGTGGGTGTTCATGTTTTCATATGAGAACATGATCACGTCGACACGCCGGTCGTGACTCTTCTTTCTCCGGGAAGCTTGAGTCCCCTCTGTTGTTGGCCAGCTGCCGCTTGTGTGTAAAAGCACAGCCGCGGCTCTGCCCGACACTCTGGGAGACCGCGGAGATCAGCGAGAGCAAACCTCTCGCTCCTCTGCGTGTCGTGTGCCGTCGAGCTGCCGGGCTGCAGCGCGGGTTGTCACGGCAACCCAGCGCTCGCTCGGCGCTCTAGATGCGCGGTTCCCTTGCGTAATCTCCATTGTAGCGCCCTCTCTGGTGCACCAGAAGAGGTCTACTTTGCTGATATGGCTTGGGTGACATGAGGTTGAGGGGTTCCTTCGGGGAACCAACCCCCTAGGGCCCCTCCCTCTCTAGCGCATTGCAAGCTGTGCAGTTTCTGGATTGGATTGCTGGTCCTTTTCATAGGGGAACCTAGCATTTCATTCAGAGCTCCAGCTGAGGGACAGACGTCGATTGCAGCATCGGAGAGAGTGCTGTTATGCTCTGGAAATGAGGGTGACTCTGCCCACTGTAATGGTGTGTGCTTATGCTGACTCAGATTCAGAGTTTACAGCCATGCTTTCCTGGGTCTTCCAGATGTGCATGGAAAACTTGGCAGTATGGGGGTATATTGGTGCCATAAATATGGAATGCCAAAGGTGCCAATCTGCATAAGTTTTTCCTCTCTCACTACCCTCTTGGATGGGGTGGCTGTACACAGACCACACCCACCCTGCATGTGAGGCCAAGGCACTCTTTTTGCATGAGGGTAGTTCTGTGCTGGGGTTGAGCTGCGCTTGTTGACTAACCGTGATCAAAGTCACGGCGCAGGCCCTCAGCCAGACGATGTCCACCTCCGTGGTCCAGAAGTGCCCCCTGGCTTACCTTGTGAGGTGTGAGAGGTTGTCAAGCTAAATGCTTTCTCAATGCTCCCATCTTACGAGGTGGCCTTTCGGTGACACTGTCGAGGACTGAGCCCAGCGGTTCTCCTCAGTTAGTAGCGGATAGGGGAGCTTCCCATGACAAACCATTGAGTTCCTCTTGGGCCGCCCCTCAGTCTGCTCGTCGCCAAGGGTGTCGTCCCCTGCAAGAAACTCCGGCCCAGCAGGCTCTGCTGTATCCATTGCGGGGAGATGACGCCTCCCGTCTCTGCAGCTGTTTAACTGGTTGGTGAGAATCACCCCTGAGACGGGCGACCCAGAGATGGGTGGGGCTGCTCTTCCACCCCTGGAGGAGGGCCAGGTGGTAAATCCTTTATTGGGTTTGTTTCTGTTCCGCCACTGACCCAAGAGGCAGCGGTACCCAAATTTTAAAGAGCAGTTCCTCCATTTCCAGGTCTGAAGAGGGTTTGGAGAGCAGTGGGAGGAGAAAAACCTCACCACTCTCATCCCCCTCTTCTGTCGCCAGCGGACAGCAGCGAGCAGCGGGCAGCCAAAGCCTCGACTGCTCCCTCTGTCCATCCGTGGAGCCAGGTAAGTGTTGCCTAGCACACTGTGACGCCGCTTCGGGCCGCCTCACAAAGAGAGCCCCCGAGCCGCGTCCCTGTGTTCCACCTCGCTGCCCTGCTGCGGGTACACCGGTGGTCCCTTTGGTCCTGCTTGTACGGTCTCTGCGAGCCGGGTTAGCGCTCCCTAGTCCGTCTCGCTGGCTCCTTCGGACCATCAGGGTCGGCTTTGCGATTCAGTTCGCCCGGCTCCCCCCCAAGTTCAGGGACGTCCTCTTCACTACAGTGAAAGATGCCGATGCCCCTGTCCTGCGTGCGGAGATCGCAGTCCTACTGGCGAAGGACGCGATAGAGCCGGTCCCTCCAGCCGATTTGAGGTCGGGGTTCTACAGCCCCTACTTCATTGTACCCAGGAAAAGCGGCGGGTTACGACCGATCTTGGACCTGCGAGTTTTGAATCGGAGCCTCCACAAGCTACCATTCAAAATGCTCACGCAGAAACGCATTTTCGAGTGCATCCGTCCCCGAGATTGGTTTGCAGCGATTGACCTGAAGGACGCGTACTTCAATGTTTCAATTCTTCCGCGACACAGGCCATTCCTGAGATTCGCGTTCGAAGGTCGAGCATATCAGTACAGAGTCCTACCCTTCGGGCTGGCCCTGTCTCCCCGCGTCTTCACGAAAGTCGTGGAGGGAGCCCTTGTTCCCATGAGAGAACGGGGTGTTCGCATTCTCAACTATCTCGACGACTGGCTCATTCTAGCACAGTCCCGGGATCAGTTGTGCGAACACAGGGATTTGGTGCTCAGACACCTCAGCCAGTTGGGGCTTCAGGTCAACTGGGAAAAGAGCAAACTCGCCCCGGTGCAGAGGATCTCTTTTCTCGGTATGGAGTTGGATTCGGTCGAGCAGATAGCACGCCTCACAGAGGAACGTGCTCGGTCAGTGTTGAACTGCCTGAATACATTCAATGGCAGGACAGCGGTCCCACTGAAGTTCTTTCAGAGGCTCCTGGGGCATATGGCGGCTGCTGCGGCTGTAACACCGCTCGGTCTGCTTCATATGAGACCGCTTCAGCACTGGCTTCACGGCCGAGTCCCGAGATGGGCGTGGCAGCGCGGCACATTCCGGGTGCCAATCACTCAGGAGTGCCGCCGAACCTTCAGTCCGTGGTCGGACCCCTTGTTTCTTCGGGCAGGAGTGCCCCTAGAACAGGTGTCCCGGCATGCTGTGGTGTTCACAGATGCTTCTGCCACCGGCTGGGGTGCCACGTAATACGGGCATGCAGTCTCAGGGGTTTTGGACGGGACCCCATCTGCATTGGCACATCAATTGCCTCGAGTTGCTGGCAGTACGCCTTGCTCTGAGCCGCCTCAAAGGCCTGCTTCAGGGCAAGCATGTACTGGTCCGTATGGACAACACTGCGACCGTTGCGTACATCAACCGTCAAGGTGGTCTACGCTCCCGTCGCATGTCACAACTCGCCCGCCATCTCCTCCTGTGGAGTCGGAAGCATCTGAGGTCGCTTCGCGCCATTCATGTGCTCAACCGTGTGGCCGACGAGCTATCACGAGCTGCGCTGCCAGGAGAGTGGCGACTCCACCCCCAGGTGGTTCAGCTGATCTGGAGAGAATTCGGAAAGGCTCAGGTAGACCTGTTTGCCTCACCAGAAACCTCCCACTGCCAGTTGTTTTACTCTCTGACCGAGGGGACACTCGGGACAGATGCACTGGCTCACAGCTGGCCCCGGGGCCTGCGCAAATATGCGTTTCCCCCAGTGAGCCTACTTGCACAGACCCTGTGCAAAGTCAGGGAGGACGAGGAGCAGGTCTTGTTAGTTGCGCCTTACTGGCCCAACCGGACCTGGTTCCCAGAACTCTCACTCCTCGCGACAGCCCCTCCCTGGCCCATCCCTCTGAGGAAAGACCTTCTTTCTCAGAGACGGGGCACTCTTTGGCACCCGCGTCCAGACCTCTGGAAACTCCATGTCTGGTCCCTTGGACGGGATGCGGAGGTTCTAGGTGACTTACCCCCTGAGGTACTTAACACCATCACTTCGGCACGTGCACTGTCTACGAGACGTGCTTACGCCTCCAAAGTGGAACCTGTTCGTCGAGTGGTGCTCTTCTCGCCGGGAAGACCCCCGAAGATGCTCGATCAGAGTCGTGCTTTCCTTCTTGCAGTAGGGTTGGAGCGTAGGCTGTCCCCCTCCACCCTCAAAAGTCCATACTGCTGCTATATCCGCATACCACCACCACTTAGATGGCAAATCTGTAGGTCAGCACGACCTGGTCATCAGGTACCATAGGTGGGCGAGACGGTTAAATCCTACTCGTCCCCTCTCCATACCCTCTTGGGACCTCACTCTGGTGCTGAGAGCACTTCAGATTGCTCCCTTTGAGCCTTTGCTGTCAGCAGACTTAAAGATTCTGTCTATGAAGACTTTGCTGCTGGTGGCATTGGCCTCCATCAAGAGGGTAGGGGACCTGCAGTCTTTTTCGGTCGACGAATCGTGCCTGGAGTTCGGGCCGGGTGATAGCCACGTGGTACTAAGACCCCGGCCTGGCTATGTGCCCAAGGTTCCTACCACTCCCTTCAGGGACCAGGTGGTGAGCCTGCAAGCGCTGCCCTCGGAGGAGGCAGACCCAGCCCTGGCTTTACTCTGTCCAGTCCGCGCTTTGCGACTGTACATAGACAGAACCTAAAGCCTCAGGACCTCAGACCAGCTCTTGTCTGTTATGGAGGCCAGCAGAAGGGAAAGGCTGTCTCCAAGCAGAGGATGGCCCACTGGATAGTGGATGCCATCGCCCTGGCTTACCAAGCTCAGGGTGTGCCCTGCCCGCTCAGGTTGCATGCTCACTCCACGAGAGGTGTCGCATCCTCCTGGGCGCTGGCTCGTGGCGCCTCGCTGACAGACATTTGTAGAGCTGCGGGCTGGGCGACACCTAACACGTTCGCTAGATACTATAGCCTTCGTGTCGAGCCGGTCTCCTCCCATGTTCTCGCCACAGGTCAGAGGCACGGAGAGGCCCCGGCTTAGTGTCGGCTTGTTGCGCTACATGCGCTTCTTTTCTCCAGAGAGTCCCTACAAGGCAGACCCTGTCGAGTCCTCCGATATCCCTTCGGCAGCCGACGTGGCGGAGCGTCTGGCGCCAGGCCTATACTCCGTTGTATCCTTGAGAACCGGGTTTAGGCTGGGTTCCATATGTGTGACCCTACGGGGATCCCATATGGTTGGTTCCACGGTTGCTCCTAAACGAAGCCCGTGTCTTTCCCTCTGGGAGAACCTACCCTTCATCGGGTTGGAGTCACCCCAGCTCTTCCATATGTAGCACAGCCCTACAGGGTTAGTCCATATGTACTTCTCCACATAACTCCTTCGGGGAAGGATGTGGCTTCCGCAGCGTTCCTTTCCCAGCGAAGGGTACGCTTTCCCAGCGTTATCCAATAGTCTCACTGAATGGGTTTTGGGGAACAGCAGTGATCGACTCTCTCTGTGTTAGCCCTGTCCCACCATCCTCAGGCAAGGGGGTTCAGGTGGCTTGCAACAGAGCGCTGGAAGGGGGCAGCTCCTGTGGCGCTTTGGTAGGGATTCCTATTCGTCGGTCTGTCCGACGTACGTCGAACGTGACCGACTGAATGGGAACGTCTCGGTTACAAAGGTAACCCTCGTTCCCTGAAGGAGGGAACGGAGACGTACGTCCCGTCGCCACAGTCGCTGTACCCCGCTGATGCTACCGCCTATCCGGTTCGGCTCCTCAGCGAAAACCTGAAGATGCAACGCACCTGCTGCTCATTATATACCCGCGCTGCGAGGCGAGCAGCTGATGCATATGATTGCATGCCAATGTGCATTGGCTCGTTTAGTTACACTCGAAGTAGATTGGCCTCTCTAGCGAGATTCCTATTCGTCGGTCTGTCCGACGTACGTCTCCGTTCCCTCCTTCAGGGAACGAGGGTTACCTTTGTAACCGAGACGTTTCTTGTGTGTGTTCTATAGAATTATTGGGGCTTCAGGCCCGAGGCAGACTCTGCCTCAATAAAACAATTGATAAAGTTCACCAATAAAACTGATTTGCAATAGCTAACTGAACTGCTTACAAAGCAAATGGACAGTTTTCTTTCTGGCTTTTTCTTTTGATGTTTATCAAGGTTATAAAACCTCTATGAAGTACCACTGTAAATTATTGTTATGTGGTTGATCTAAAGCAAAACCTGAAACTAAAAGAGTCACTACAGACTTAAAATTACTATGAGTGCCACTAGTTTTTGATTAAGAGAGAGTTATATTATGCCAGAGACTGAGGGAATATTGGTTTAGAGAAACAGATTTGATTCAATATACACCTCTCTCTTTCTTTCTTATAGTCTCCTTGGACCAAATCGGATTAATTGAGAATCTGCTTTAAAGTGACAGAAGAACTATTGTATATGCCCCTTTTTACCACACCTCTTTACTTGGGAAAGAGAGAGGATGTATAAATGATTTATAACACTGCCTGTCCTCTGCTTTTATGCTTTTTTCTTAATGAAAATGAATGAATAAACCAAATTCAGATGACTTACAGACTACACTAGCGAGACAATTTAGTAAAACTAAAAACTTTTCTGAAGTCTGAAGATGGCAGTGTTAGGAAAACATTTCCACACTTTAACCTCCAATTAGTTTCGCTATGGATCTGACTGCAGTTCGCATATATGAGAATGGAGAATGAGCTGTCCTTCCTGCTTTTGGAATACTAACACGCAATCCTGCACGCACACGACTGTGTTCTCATTTGAATATTGTAGAGAAAGATCGGCATCAAATACAGCCACAGACCTCTACATCTCACCCTCTTCTGCTTCTCTCTATCCTCTCCCTCCACTTTTTCTATTTCCACCCATTTAAGTTATTATATAACACTCTCAGGGACTCTAAGTGCATTGTGTTCTCTCTGTTAAGAGGTGTGTGTTTGTATTAGGATCATTATTCACCACCGAAAGACAGAGATGTACCAGAGCAGATGATTATATGTGTGAGAGAAAGAGAAGTGTGTGTGTGTGTGTGTGTGTGTGTAAGAGAGATAAATAATTAAACTAATCAAAAACAAAGCAGTTGTATCTAAATGGAAAGTTAAGCTAATGTAATGCAATGATGAGCATCCATTTTCCGATGAACAAGAACACAGTTAAGTGTATAAGAGAGAAGGACATGCAAAAAATCCTTTCAGCTGCTTTTTATAGCAATCACTTCCTGGCAGCAAAAAACAACCAAAATTGTTTTTAAAAGCCATAAAGCTGAAATTGTGACCCCTTTCATTCTCTTCAGTTAAGCATATAACATTCCAGAATACTGTAGGAGAAGATACAATTATGCAAATATACACCTTAAAAAAGGTGCTTTGGATGACAAACGGTCCTTGCTGAAACAATTACCGCTCCGAGAACCCTACGCAAATACGGTTCTTCACAGCTCTGAGGGGTTCTTGGCATCGCAAACACAGTTCTTAGCCACTTCAAAGGGTTCTTGGCAACAACAACAACAAAAAACATCAAACTGTTTCTTTGACCAAGTAAAACATCGGGTAGGAATGCAGTCAAAGGTCATTTCCCTTTGACTGTATTCTATTTGACATGTCCCTTTGCCCTGGTTATCTTCAATAATATGACATAAAATAATAACAATAAGTTTAATAAGATAAATAATAATAATAATAATAATAATAATAATTTCTCTCGTCCCAGTCTGATTTGTCTTCATTTCAAATTAAGCAAGAGCCTATTATGGTGTCTTTTAATGTGGTTCACAGGCTACGTCTACACTAATCCGAATATATTTGAAAACGGAGTTTTCGTCTGAAAACGCTCCGCGTCCACACTATCATTTTCAAACGTTTTCCAAAAGTTGCTCATCCACACTGAAACGTATGAAAACGCTAACATCCCCTTACTACGCATGAGTAAAGCTTTGAAACTTTGAGGCAATGTCGAGGAAAGGCACTGCATTATTTTTAATGGAAAGACAGTGAGGTGGAGTTGTTGCTGCGAGTAACACAGGAGTATAAAGTGGCCAAAGCAAGCGAGAATGCAGACTGGGAGACGTGTCTTGGCTGAATTGGACATATGACTGCATCACATGACTAAAAATGCATCATCGTATTCAAAAGCCTCCGTTTTCACAGTCCACACTACGACGCGAAGATGGCGTTTTCAAATTTATCCGCTTTGGAGAGCGTTTTCCAAAAGCTATATTTTCGTTGACTTAAAACACCGTCTCAGTGTGGACGGAAGGCCAAAAGGGAGAGAAAAATATACGTTTTCAAACGAAAACATATTAGTGTGGACATGGCCACAGTCTTACTAAAGCTTTTTTTTTGTTCACTTATACCATTTGCTTTAAAGGGATAGATCACACAAAAATGAACATTTTGTTATATTTACTATCCATCATGTCATTCCGAACCTGTATGACTTGTGGCTTGTATGACTGTGGAAAATATTGACTGTGGAAGATATTTTGATGAATGCTGGTAAGCAAACAGTTTTGGTGACCACTAACTTTAGTTAAAATGATTTTATAAGGGCTGGGCGATATATCAAATGCTTTTGTCACGCGCATTTCGTCAGTAAAGCCAGTTCCCTGATTACCACTAAATCACCATCACCTGCTTTCAAATGGAGCACCATTTAATAGACAGAGCCGTAGATCACTGACAAGCTACGCAATATCGTGTTCATTATTGCAGATGAATCGCCTTCGATATTGAACGCGATATAGCGTGGTTTGTCGGTGAACTACGGCTCTGTCTATTAAATGGCGCTTCATTTGAAAGCAGGTGATGGCGATTTAGCGGTAATCAGGGAACCGGCTTTACTGACGAAATGCGCGTGACAAAAGCATTCGATATATCGCCCAGCCCTAGATTTTATTATGCAAAATTAGAGACTTTGGAATCATATGAAAGCCATGAAATTAGCAGAGCTTCGTAGCAAATGAGTTGCTAGTCAATTAGGCTTCTACAATTAAGTGATCATTATATCAAACTATATGACCCCAGAATGCCACGACTGACCAATCAGAATCAAATATTCCAGAGAGCAGAGTAATTTGCATAAATATGAGATAATCTGTTATGATTATTGGAAACGTTCCTAAACTAACTCAATCCTCCAGCACCATTCAGGATTTCTTGAAGAATACTGCATACATTTTAAACCATACTACATCAGGTCTTTTACCTATATTATTTATTTTAATAATAAAATTCTGAGTTTTGTTCCCTTTAGTGGTTTCTCAATAACTGTGTTAAAGGCGCATGGAAAGTTGGCTACACCATCTACATACACTACTGTTCAAAAGTTTGGGATCGGTAAGATTTTTAATATTTTTTAAAAGAAGTTTTGTCTGCTCACCAAGATTGCATTTATTTAATTAAAAATACAGCAAAAACAGTAATATTGTGAAATATTATTACAATTTAAAATAACTGTTTTCTATTGGAATATAATATAAATGTAATTTATTTCAGTGTTGGGTAAAGCTGAATTTTCAGCATAATTTCTCCAGTCTTCAGTGTTACACGATCCTTCAGAAATCATTTTAATATGATGATTTGCTGCTCAAGAAATATTTGTTATTATTATCAATGTTGAAAACAGTTGTATACTTTTTTTTTTTTCAGGATTCCTTGATGAATAGAAAGTTCAAAAGAACAGCATTTATCTGAAATACAAAGCTTTTGTAACATTATACACTACCCTTCAAAAGTTTGGGGAATTTTTATTTTTATTTTTTTGAGAAGAATTTAAAGAAATTATTTTTTTTTTTTTTTTTTTTTTTAGCAAGGATGCATTAAATCAATCAAAAGTGACAGTAAAGACATTTAAAATGTAACAACAGATTATATTTCAAATAAACGCTGTTCGTTTCTATTCATCAAATAATCCTGAAAAAAAATATTGTACACAAATATTTTGTACATCTGTACACAATAAATGTTCCTTGAGCAGCAAATCATCATATTAGAATGATTTCTTGAGGATCATGTGACACTGAAGACTGGAGTAATGATGCTGAAAATTCAGCTTTGCCAACACAAGAATAAATTACATTTTCAAATATTTTCAAATAGAAAACAGTTATTTTAAATTGTAATAATATTTCACAATGTTACTGATTTTACTGTATTTTTAATTAAATAAATGCAGTCTTGGTGAGCAGACGAAACTTCTTTTAAAGACATTAAAAACTTTTGAACGGTAGTGTATTTGATATTTAGATTGGATTTTCTGAAAAATGATATTCATGCATTTCACAGCACACAACCTATCAGTGCTTCATTTCAACTGCACCTCTCACTATAATATAAAATATATCTCTAGATGCTTGATTCCATTTATATTCAATATACTCATATCAGTATTACTCACTGGCACACAGACACACACCAATTTAAAATGATATTTTATAGCTTTCATAGCATTTTTTTTTATTTTATTACAATTTAAGTTATTTTACTACCTTATAATTTTTTTTTTGTAATTGATTTATACATGTTACTTTGATGCATTACAAAGCCATAAACATACAAAATCTCATGAATATAAGGAGTTAATCAAATAGGATCCACTGTGATGGCATAATCAGTCTATTATGATTATGAGACCAGATTACACTCAATTTCAGGGTTATCCTGCTAAATAGTCAATAGACCATAATCTATGAGCAAATGCTGTATGGATATTTCCTGTACAATCTCAGTGGCTTTATTAGCTGGGGATGTACAGTAAATTATAACTGACCGCAGCAGAGAAGCACAAGTATGATTGCTTTAGAAAGAACTGTCTGCGAACACACACGCGCACAACACTGACAGCATTTCAGGGAGAAACGAACAAATAAATGTACAACATGCCCTATCTGTTAGAGAAACATGTGATAGCTATGTAATTGCATACATAATGGCTGCACGCTGTGCCGAGGGGTTTTCAGCAATATTAAATGGGCCGGATCATTAGCAGCATGTTTTGCTGTAGTCATCCCCATTAACCTCGGCCCACTCTGTTTATCTGCCACATTATACAATTAAGGGGTGCTTTGCGTAACAGTCTTTCTCTCTCAGAAAACACCCATCATTAAATCTCTTCTCTCACAAAGCCTATCTGTACATGTGTGCACTTGAGCGCTCAGAAAAATGCCACCACACACACACACGCGCACACACACACACACACACACACACAGTGTCCACTTACACTGCGATGCAGCTCTCTGAGAGCCTCAGTTTGGAGCACTTTATGCAACAGCAGTTCTGGAGAGCGAGAGCAGAGTTAGTGTAGGTGATAATATTCAGCAGGGCAGGTAATCATGTCAGTATCAGAGCTTTGTTTCTACACAAAATTACTGTGATCAGCTTGATAGGGAGGACTCTGATCACTCCCAGTCTGAAACGCTGTGCCTGCTGTTGTCAACCTCACAGGTTAACATGCAGTGAGTTATGAGTTCCTGCAGTACCGGCCCTCTTTACTCATTCACAGCATCAATACTGATAGTGTGAGAAAAGAGACTTACAAGAAAAGCAGAGAGTCAGCTGAAAGTTGAAAATAAGACACTAGGCTAATGGCAAGCAAATTTCCTGCCAGACAGGTGAAATTTCTCAGTGCCTTTAGGGAAAAGTGTATAATCGCTTTCTCAGTATAAACAGTGAGCGCTGCTGCGGCTTCCAGCCCCTCAGGAACGTTCTGTCATAGCTCAGTCTGGGGGAACAGGAATTGGTGTCATTTGACATGGCGGGAATGGATTTCTCAGTCCTGCTTTAAAAATCTTGATATTTGTCAGGATGACACTTATTTGAGGACCTAAGATTTTCTATCAAGGAGGACTATAATATTTGAAGAAAGCTATTTCAAAGGCAATTGCTTTGCTGTGGTGTGCAGAGGTGTTCTGAAATGAGGAGGCAAAGTCCTCATTTCATTTATTTATTTTATAAATCAAATGTAAATGTATGACCCAGTTACACTTAAAGGGTTAGTTCACCCAAAAATGAAAATTTTGTCATTTATTACTTACCCTCATGCCGTTCCACACCCGTAAGACCTTCGTTAATCTTCGGAACACAAATTAAGATATTTTAGTTGAAATCCGATGATCCTTCAGAAATCATTCTAATATGCTGATTTGCTGCTCAAGAAACATTTCTTAAACCTGCAGTCCATAACGTTTTTTGGTTAAAAATCGGCAGCGGATATTTGCACTAAGTGTAAATAGCAATAGATATTTACACTAAGTGTAAATAGTGAAAATAGCATATTTTCTAGCTATAGATGCTATTTACACTAAGTAAAAATAGCAATATATTATATTTATACTAAGTGATAATAGCAGCAATTTCTTAGCAATATTCTATTTACACTATATGTGAAAATAGTGATAGATTCTATTTACACCATGTAAAAGTATCTGTTCTTTGCAATAAGAGTAAATAGTAATTAGATGCTATCTATACTTTATACAGGCAGATAGTTTTTGCACCTCAGTATTTTTGTAGATTAACAGGATGCAATAATATCACAGTGTGTAAATTATTATATTTATTAAAATTATTAAATATATGCTGCCTTATTGGGAGAATAAAAACCTTCATACACCTTCCCCTAATCCTACCCAATAAACACTTTTAATATTATTAAACACTTATTCGCAGTTTATTTCTACTTTTAGAACATTATTTTAATTTTATTGAAAATAACTGTGAGCTTGGCAAAAGGCGGATTCGAACCAGCATCGATTGCATTAAAAGCCAAATCAGTGAGCCTTACTCGCTACTGCTGTGCAACTGAAAACATTGAATTCTACGTGTCTTTTTTAAAAACTTGAGTGGCCCAATCAGACATTGGCGAGCAGAGCTAGTGCAAATAGTGTTTGCCGACAAGGGATGCTATTTGCACTTTGTGTAAATAGACACTCCGTTAAAAGTACATAACCAGCCAGTAGTACGGTGTTCATATTAGGACTTCCTCACACCTCAGTCATACAACAAAAAGAAGTCATGCCTCAGACTAAAAGGCTTCAGGTCTCAGGAAAAATTATGTCAGGTGTCAGGTCTCATACAAATAGGCATCGAATTACACTGCATTCCAAATTATTATGCAAGAGACAAATCAGTAAGATTTCTGTACAATAAACATTCAGATTTTAGTTTTTCTAAGCAAATGTTTGTTTGTTTATTTATCCATGTCTTTTTAGATAACTGGTATCAATCGCAGACAAAATAATTTGCCAGATCTATGTAAACCCTACTTAGAGGTTGTTGCACATTATTAAGCAAGTCACAGTTCTCTGTCACAGAGCCCTTGTCTCTAGAACTCCAATCCCCATGATCCTCCTGTTCTCCACACCTGCACTCACTTCCCTCGTCATCTCCCCATCATCACAGATCATCGTCACCTGGACTCCCTCGTCAGCACTCCCCATATAATGGACTCACTCCCTTCACTCCCTGTAGGATCTTGATGTTGTTTATGCTATGTTATGGTTTGAATACTCCTGTGTGTTATCTCCTATGTTTCTACATTAAATACCCTAACTTTGGATATCCGTTTACGTCTTGTCTCTACAACTACAGCGTACTGTAACATTCTCATGCAGTATGGGGAGGAAGAAAGATCTTTCTGAAGATGAAAAGCATGAAATGGTCCAATGTTGTGCAAAAGGCATGCAAACAACTAATATTGTGTGAAACTGAATGGAGATTATCAAATTATCATAAGATTTGTGAGTGATTTAGAGCACAGCAGAGCACAGGTATTTGAAGCTGCTGGTGTCTCTGGAGTCTCAAGAAGCTCTCCATGCAGGCTGGCAGTTGTGCGTAAAGATGCACTTTAGACACTCCAAACCAAACCTCACAAAGAAAAGATTTACAGTGGGTATGGAAATACATGAAGACTCATTTTTAAATAGTTTTATTCACTGACTAATGCCGCACCACAATGCAAGGTCTAAATGGATGGATTTCTGGATGGTTGGTGAATGGCCACCATGGTCCAACAAGACTGTGACGTCAGCAAGGAGCTGGTGGTTGATGATTTGGGCTGGAATATTGGGAAGTGAGATGGAGGGTATTAAAATTACTTTTGCAAGATATGTGGAGTTCACAACTAGCCATTTTCAGCTATAGTAAAGGAGGATAGTGCATAGTACAATGCACTATTGTACAATGCACTATGCACTATCCCATGCTGCAAAAAAAAAAAAAAAAACACAGCAATAAAACTGTAAATTTGAAAATGTATTTCTACACCCACTGTAAATGTTTCTCTTTGTTAGGTTTGGTTAGTGGTGTCTAAAATGATCTGGCAAATTATTTTGTCTGAGATTGATACCAGTTATCTAAAAAGACATGGATAAATAAACAAACAAACATTTTCTTACTGAAATCTTACTGATATGTCACTTGCATAATAATTTGGAACGCAGTGTAAACAGCCTCAGACCAAAAGGCTTCAGATGAAAAGGTATCGTATGAAACGGACTCAGACTAAAAGGCATAATTTTTTTTGCCTAACTTTATATTGGCTTTTTATCCAATCATAATGCCATCCTTCAGTTGTCTTTTTCTTTACTGTTACAATTCCCAAATTAATGAAAGGTGTGTATGCGTGGATGTTAATTATGTAGAATCTATCTGTTGATGGTATTCACGTAGGCTATTTATGTAATCCCTTGGCGAATAAGAAAAGAAAAGAACAAAAAAGAACATGCCGATTTTCACATTGGTCTGCAGAAAAACAGCAACGGGCTGAATGAAAATGTGACTCTTCCAACCAGATAGTGATATTCTGTTTTTATTATTTTTTTATGCATTCCATTTTTATTCTTATATTTGTTTCCTTTTTATGTAAAGCACTTTGAATTACCATTGTGTATGAAATGTGCTAAATAAATAAAATTGCCTTGCCTTGCCTAATAGAATCTCTGACAGTAGGTGGCGCTGGAACAGCAGAAATAAAGCAGTTTCCTTGGTAACCTCTGTACACAAAGCAGCTGTGCTTATAACAACGCATTCAAATAGCTCGAAATATTTTTTTTTTTACCTCTCTTATAAAAAATGAACCATGGTTTTACTACAAATAAAACAAAATGGTTATTGTAGTTAACCATGGTAACCACAAATTAACCATGGTTTTTCTATACTATAGTTTAAGGAATTTGTAGTAAAATTATTGTACAAATAGTAGCCTATCAATCCGACAAAAAAAATAAAAAAATAAAAATAAAAAAAATAATTAACACTTTTAGCCATGGTTAATTTTCGTATGTGTTCACGATAGTTTGCAATGCAAGCTAGTTGCAATGTGTTATTTTGCTAACTTTTTATAGTCTACATAAAACTAGTGAATAATACAAATTTACAAAATAATCTCAGTGGGATATGTTTTATACAACTTAGTGTAACATTTAACAGAAAACTGCGTGCACGTGACATCACATTGTGGAGGGGCAATTTACTTCTTTCTAAGTCCATTTCGTCTGAGGCCGTTTTGTCCGATACCTTTTTGTCTGAGGCTGTTTAGTTCGATGCTGACGTCACTTTTCCTGAGACCTGAAGCCTTTCAGTCTGAGGCGCGATGCCGTTTTGTCCGATGACTGAAGCCTTTTAGTCTGAGGATGACGGCTTTTCCTTGTATGACCGAGGTGTGAGGAAGTCTTAATATGAACACCGTAGCACGGTCAAAACTATCTCCTTACCTTAGCCCGATTCACAACGGTAAGCTTGTAATAATGCGTTCTAATCCGAGTGGTACTGGTGGGTTTCCGCGGTAAATTCGAGCATGCAGCCGTTTGTCCTTGCATCACGTGTACATATTAAAGGAGGAGTCCCAGCTAGTAGGCTATGGTGGAATATGCTGCAGGCGGCAGATAATTTTTAGCCTTTTCTCACAGTTTCTTCAATAATTAAACTTAACTTTTTGATGGCGGATTGTATGGTATGACAAATTAACACTAGAGAATAGACTGTACAAAAATTTAAATCTACAGGTAACGCTAATAAACACTAAATACATGCTGTTACGCAAAGCTGATGTTGTGAACATTAATTTGAAAACAAAGTATAACAATAATAATATTCTATACAGTTTGATGTGATATGAGCCAAGTGATGTTAGATTTAATCACCATTGGCAGCGCAAGTTATTGTAATGCGTTTTTATTCTCAGTTGGCCAGAACAGAAGTGGCAGACATGTTACTTACTTGTTCAGATGTCATTTTCCAGTGAAAGTAATTATATTGATCATACTTCCAAGACTGCAATCTGAGATTCTGAAGTACAGTATCCACATCCATGCGGTGACTGACAGCAAACATTAGATTCGCTGAGGAGCCATGCCGAGGTATAACTCACGTAAAGATAATTCCACATCCTTGCTGATTAAAACATTTTCTTTAAAAAAAAAAAAAAAAGGTCTTTCTGTATCTTCACATAAATATAATAATAAAAAAAAAAATTTTGCTTATAAATGCAGCAATTAAACAAATATATGAATATTTAGTCTGAATACAGAGGTCCTTGTGAAAGGTCATCAATGGAGAAATTTGCTTTTTGGTACCAGAATGGTGTAGTTACAGTATCTACCAGCAGGGGGTCACTGTCTCATACAATCTTGCCAAACCTTGACCTCCTGGTATGCATGTGGAGCAGAATGCTGTATGGCAACTCTCTCCTCCCTCCTCCGAGAAGTCTTTCTTTTTTAATGAGCCCACTGCTGTCTTGAATCTATAACAGCAATTAGCCACCCCACAGTTTTAGTTGAATGGAGCCTAAAGCACAGAATGTTCTTACAATTCTTGTTACATTTAGCCACTACAGCCTCACATTAGCTAGTTTGGCTGTTGCTTTTATACATGCCTGCATGATGAAGTGTGTCTCTGTGTGTGTTTTATACCATGAAACTGATATTTGCAACAGTTAGGTCATGTTGACTGTCCTCATTACAGGGCTGCTCATCAGAATAGAGACTGTTATTTTTTTTAATTCCCTTGAGATCCCATTTAATCAGTATAAGGACTAAAAACAGCTGTAGAGGACCAAAACACTTCCTGATGCTCCTTCCCTGATATGTGACTCTTGCTGCAGCTTAAACACATCTCATTTCCATTCACAACATGTCTCTGAACCATTTTCACTGAGAAGATTAACAATTAACAGTCTTGAATTACATTATTGTACCTTCAGAATCCTATAGCAAATGTCTGAAGAAGCACTGCAGAGTTGAGAATCGTAACATTACGTGACAAATCATTTTTACAAGCTTTTTTATGGTCTCTCAGTATTAACATCTCTATCACAGCACAGTGAACACTATCTCTGCTTAGTTTGTCTCATTCACAGTTCTGGAATCATCTGAAAATAATCTACTTACGTGAGAGGCATAATCCTAAAGTAGTCAGCACTGATCTGAAGTCAGCTCAGGACCAACAAGGCTAATATGGAGCAAAGTGTCCGGATCAAAAATCTTATATAATAAGAGCAGTGGATCTAACAACATCTGGACCTCTAACAAAATTTGCATGAGACTTCAGTTTTAAGAATCAATAGGTGCAGCAAACATCAGTCAAAACAGGAGCATGTAAGACATTTCTCATCCCGGTTATCTGCAACAAAAAGGACCATAAACAAAACATTACAAGATGAACATTTTTATCCTCATCACTCTCTATGCACAAACAAACATTAACACGGTATGTTTGTTATCATTTTATTCCATTTAAATCACATACAGGATTGTTTCCCAGTATGCAGATCAATGATTTACCGCAATTTTAAAAGAAAAAAACATTTAACAGTTTTCTAAAAAGCAAACAGAAAAACAAAAAAGGACAAAAAGTAGTCACTTTTAATGTAAAGTACATAATCCCTCAGAAAAGCTGCTGCAGTAATTCTGCAGCCTCTTACAGTTCATGTGCAGAAAAAAAGCAGTAAAACGTTGTTTTTGTTTTCTGTTTTTTACTGTAGGAGGCCAGTTGAGCTCTAAAGCAGAGGTTACACTGTTTACCAAAGCAGCAGGTTGATTCAGGAGACACTGTCAGACATTCATTTTCGGGATAGAGTGGTATGCCAAAAGAAGCAGAGAGAGCCTCTCCATATTAATGCAGAACATGATGCATTAGCCTGCGAACAAGAAAAATCTCACATAAACATTCATCCAAACATCCGCCTTCTCTATGCAGTACTGTAACAGTGTACCAGACCACTGGCAAGCATTTTGACACTGAAAAACACATCATAAAGACCCTCCCTAAGGTCGCATATCAACACAAGGTACATTTAAGCACATCAGACATTATGATTGGTGGTTATTTAGTGATTTGTCAACAAGCTGAAGTCATAATGTGCTTTAAATTCTGAAATTTGGAAGGCATAACAGCAGAGCCAGAGGCAAACTTTGAGGTTCAATGGACAAGCTCTCTGAACACACACAGGCATGCTTGCACACACACACCCCTACCTCTCAAATGTTTTCTGAGAGAGCAGATAGATACCAGAGAGCTACATAAGAAATAAAAGGGAAGGAAGCAACACTAATGTGCCTGCTTAACTTTCAATAGACTTTGAAAATCTACAGTAGCTGACAGAACTGGGATAGTGTCTCTCTCACATTGACATGCCTCTCAAACTTCACTGCTTCCCTGTTGAGGCTCTGAGTGTGAGGTTTATCACATTGTGTCAAGAACCACTTTACTGTAAACAAGGAGGTGAAAACCCTTTTAAGAAGCCATCTTTCTGTTTTTTTTTTTTTTTATATTTGGGGCAAAGCAAGATAATTGACGGGTTTCCATAGTAATGATGAATGCAAAGGATACTGACTCGGCCACATGTAAGACTGATGAAGCTAAAGATTTTATGGGGCTACAGACGGGCATCACATCTTAAAGGGATATTTCACCCAAAAATGAAAATGTTGTCATCACTTATGTTGTTCCAAACCTGTATTGTTTTCTTTCTGATGTGGAACACAATAATATGTTTTGAATATATATATATATATATATATATATATATATATATATATATATATATGTTCTGCAGTTGTACAGGTTTGGAAAGACATAATGATGAGTAAATGATGAATTTTCTTTTTTGGGTGAACTATCTTGTTAATGCCACATAATTAACTCGTTCTTGAGTCTCTTATCTTCACACAGGAAAAACAAGGTGTGTCCTTTTCAACTTTATGAAAAACCTGAACTAAAATGTACCAATCACCATCTAAAATTGGGCCTTCCCTCTACAGAAGTGACTTTACTCTCAGTTCTAAATTAACCAACAGTAACATAACCAAACTGTTCAGAATGTGACAAGGTTTTGTAACTTCAACTACAAGACTGAGACATTTTAACTTTTCTGATGCTGGCAGCAGATTTCAATGGCATTTGAAATGCTACATTTGTAAGAGGATGTAGAGGAACAAAAAGTTCTGTTGAACTAATATTGCTCTACAGACTCAAGACTGCCTGCAAAGGGTCTCTCTGCCATTCACATGAAAACACATACACATGGTATTCTGTATGTGGCTCTATATGTGTGCACTTCATGATGGACAACAGGAAGACAGAGACCAACACTGGAAACTTCAGCAAGGCTGGTTGATGAACAACATGGAATGGCCTGAATACATTGCCAAGTTTTAGCTGATCAGGAAACTACAACTGTTTCTCCATCTTTTATTATTCACTAAATTGTGTCTGAGCAGATGAAAAATATAATAACTGATGAGAGAAAGGAATACTGAGAACAAATATATTTGGAAGTTTCTGTTGTGTGGCCTTCTCTCTTCTCGGTTGTTTTTCAAATTATGACTCCTCTCCTAACTTCGCCCTTTCAACGCCCATACTCTTCTCCGTGGTAACTACTATCATTGTTGTTGTAGTTACTGTTATTCACTGGAGAAAGAGATGGTGAGGATGAGAGTAAAGATGGAGCGAGAGAGGCATAGTCTTGGAGCTCCTCCCCCTCCGAGACATTGTCTGTTTCCATAGAAGCAGAAGGTCTGTTTGTGTTTATAGCAGATGAGAAAAGAGGTGAAAACTCCTGGGAAAGCAGGGATGTGTGAAATCTCTCCTGTTCTATGACGGGTGTTAGGTCTATGTCTGTAGAGGTGCCCTGAGCTGTGTCGGTATGAAGCCCCAGTGCGTTGGTAAGGATATAGGAGTGCGAACCTGCAGCTCCAGCCAAAGTCTCAGGGACCCTAGAGGAGGGACCAGGGAGAGAGCTCAAATGAGTACGGCTTTGTGCGTCCGCTCCTGTCTGGGAGCCACGGTGAATATGGTGGCTGACAATGATGTTGTTGCCAAAGCTGCCCATGGAAGCCATTGTGGTGCTCTGCTCACGCTGGACAACCGCAGTCATGCCTCCCTCAGCTATTAACCTTCGGATACGAGAAACGTACTCTGCCTGACCTGAGAGAGAAAGAGTAAATAAGAACTACTGAGTTCTTCAAGAAATACCAGCGTCCAACTTGCTTTCTGGGATCAATAAACTTTAGTAGGGAGGAACAAAGTAATAACTATGGATGGTCTTTTGGAGAAAAAGTGAAATTGAGAGATTACAAAACATGAGTTGCAGGGTGCGTTGACAATGAAATGTTGGTGTTAATGGAATATTTATGTCTTGCCAGTGTCAGTGGAGATTTACACACATAAAATGGCTTTCAAACAGCTGTTGCAGTACAGGTTTACAGCCTGGACACATGTTGTATGGACCTAATTTAACAGGAAGGTGCAGTAAAGCACCACAATGGACTCTAAATTATTCATCTACTGTGTCTGCAAACTCAATTCTTTGATCCTCATCTAGTGTTTAGGCACTTTGGATCAAGTACAGTTAGTGTATGAGAGTGTGTTTCAGATGTTTGCATCAGCATCAACAATCCTTTCAAGCTTTGGTTTCCTTCTTCATGGTTTAATTTCTGCACTGATAGTTACAATTCTTGCATTCGTTTTCTAAATTTTGAGCGGATTGAGCACTCAAGTGACAAGTGACTTTTGCTATGCTACAATGTACTAATGTACAATCTAAGGGTGCTTTCACAATGGGCATGTTTACTGCAGTCAGAATCATAATGAGGTCTGATATCTCTATCCTATCGAACCCCAGTGGTTTCATAAATGTCTGCAGCACACATTATAGAGAGCACAACGTGGGTTAATATGTTTATCTATTTTGTGATATGTGCAGCAAATTGAACGACACTTGCGTCTATGTGCGTTGCATGAAGGCGGCTTTCTGCTGCTCACAAATAGCCTCTTTTGAGGAGACATCTGATTGCAAGCCATTCATTTGCCGCTCTGATTGCATTCACTCTGCATGAAAAAAAGAAAAAAAACTGCACGCTCTCTCGTATCCAAGGTAAATCACCACTACTGTCATGATACCTTACATGTATTTCGTTGAACCGATGATGTTGTCATCAGCTAAAACATGTTACTTTACATCCTGAACAAGAGCGGACCAGAGTTCAAATTGTTTTCTAAATTCATGAAAATGGCTCCATAGTTCTATTGAACTGCCAGTGTGAAAGCACCCCAAATTGTTAGTTACCAAGGTAAACACAAATGTGCTAGTTAGGATGGCTTTAGCTTTGGTTTTAAATGTCCTTTCTTTGTCCTAACCATCCTAACCATAAACCAACCCTACAGTCAGAAGTCAATAATACTGTATTATGATTTGAATGTTGTTCAAGTTTCTAACCGTGGCCCTAAATCTAATCCTGGCTGGTTGATAACAGTTCCAGGACCAAAATCAATATCAAATAGCTACTTGGTTTATCTGTGTGAAGTTAAGTTATGTGTTGGTTACCTGTGCTGTCTGTGCTGGTTTCAGTGAGATCTGACCCTTCATCTTCCTGAGGTCGACTGTGGGGGGGCGTCTCTGGTACCACCTCAGACCCAGAATCCTCTGGGAGAGTCTCTAAATCCAGAGAGTCTGTGGCTGATAAAGAATAATCATTTCAGAATTTTAAATTGCTTTTGAAATCCGCCATTTGCTTTTTTTCCCCCAACATAAAAAGGAAACAAATAGGATGAAGAAAAACAAACAATGAAATGATAAAAACTTACATAGGTTAGTGGCAAAATGTGAGTAAATAATATTCATGCTTTTTGTATTCACATTTTTAGGAAGAGTGGTACTATGACTAAACTAATATAGTATTGTGCTTTCTTAATCTCTGAATGCTTGCATATGTTTGCTTTTGTACTCATTCTTCATTCTTACACTGCCACAAAATGAAGTGCCAGTGCAATATTTTACGTATTTTTTTATTACTGCTTTTCGTATTCCTTGCTTATGTTTTACATTTTCCCATCTGACTGAAAATCCATAAACAATCCAAATGTAGTTATCAGATGAATGAGTTGTGAAATAGATATTTCACATTAGAAGCACACAACAAAACATTGTCAGTCATGAATTGAGAGGAATTCTCTTTATCTCAGTATTTTCTGATACCTGCAGCAAAACCCCTACATCAGCTATAGCATATAAGATAAGTAAAAATGAGCAACCGTGCCATGTGTTTATCATTAAAGCGGTTACATTAATGGACTTGTTATGACAAATACCTTCTGCTGTTTACGCTTACCTCAGCTGGCAAGCTGATCTTCATGTTTTAAAGTGTCTTTAGTATGATTGAATAGTCTCTCTTTTATCAAACTGCATTCACGATTCAGGGACACTAATTTCCAATATGAATGCTCATTGTGCTGCCTGTAAAATGCCTCCCATTGTGCAGACCACGCTCATGCTTGCCTCAAGTGAATTTATCCCTCCCTGGACAACAGCTCTCCAGAAATACAGAATCTGCACATCATCACCTCTGCCATCTGCACCCAACACAACCAAATTTTCTTGGACAACTGGTGACAAAGGCCAGTGGGAGGCCACTAATGCCAGTCTGTCCTCATTTGCCACAACCACATGGTTTTAATAACACATTGCACAAATGCAAAATAGAAAGCAGAACACAAAATTTTCATTATAACAGTATATTTCATCTGAAATAAAATAAAATAAAATAAAATAAAATAAATATTTTTAAATAAATAACATTTAATTAAACAAATTCAACATTTTACTGTTTCAATACTACAGTTCAAAAGTTTGGGTTCAGACTTTTTTTTTAAGAACTAATACTTTTATTTAATAAGGATGTAATAAATTGATCAGTAAAAACATTTATAATGTTACAAAAGATTTCTATTTTAAATAAATGCAGTTCTTTTGAACTTTGTATTCATCAAAGAATCCAGACAAAAATGTATCACGTTTCCACAAAAAATAAAGCAACAACTGTTTTTTTATAATAATCACCACATCAGAACATTACAATGATTTCTGAAGGATCATGTGACAGTGAAGACTGGAGTAATGATGCTGAACATTCAGCTTGGCCATTTTAAAATATATTAAAATAGAAAGGTTATTTTAATTAGTTTTTGCAGCATTTTTGATCAAATTAATTCAGTCTAGGTGAGCATATGAGATATAAAATATCTTACAAACCCCAAACTTCTTTTAAAGATATTATAAGTTTAGTCAGGATTACTGTATTCTATTGACAGCCTTAGGTTAATGGAATATTTCGCTTCAGGTTTATAATATCTAACATTACCCTAGTGACGGGTAGAAAAAAAGATACAGTGTCAGTTTAACAGAAAGGATTTTTTTTTTCTTACTGTGTAGCATTTTACACATAGTAATAATATTGTTATTTCTTACAGTAAAATGACCCTTTATACATAGACAGTACATGGACATTCGCTTGAAAGAAAGAACATTAAGGCTAAAGAACATAAGATCTGGCCCAACTATTCACAATGATGTCATTCAGGGGACTCACAGATCTGCCAGAGCCCCGAATGATCTTTGTGACTGAGCCAATGGCACCCTGTGTGCAGCACTATTATCACATCAGCATTTTTGTTCATACACAGCTAATGACCAAGCCAATATCAGCCCACATGAGAGAATGAAATGGCTCCGTGTGGAGCATTTCCTCATGGGGTTTGTGCTGACTGAACAATGAAAAAGTAATCTCTCTGCATTGACTGCACCCACAGGCTTCTGTAAGGAATAAATTTTGCTGTGGAGCGAAGAGTCTTTGAGCTATATATTAATTATTTATCTAATACATAACATCTGTTATGCCTCCAAAATAGTGAGTGTGTGGGTGTGGGTGTTTGTTGAATGAGTACGAGATGGAAAGAAAGAATCATCCATGTCTTAAAGAAGTAATCAGAACATTCTCATACAGCTTTCCTTTTGGCCAGTTTGCAACACGAACACCACTTCAATCCTCACACAAACAAGCTTTCAGTATCGGACAAAAAGCCCATCAATGTCAAAATGGAAATGTGAGGATTTGCTCTTCTGTGACCACAGTGCTTTATGTGAATGTTTTGACAGACTGTACAGGAAATTCCCTTAGGGATAGTTTACCCAAAAATGAAAATTACCCCATGGTTTACTCACCCTTAAGCCATCCTAGGTGTAGATGACTTTCTTCTTTCAGACGAATACAATCGGAGATATATTAAATAATGTCCTGGCTCTTCCAAGCTTTATAATGGAGCCCATTTTGAAGCCCAAAAAAGTGCATCCATCCATCATAAAAAATAACCACATGGCTCCGGGGGTTAATAAAGGACTTCTGAAGTGAAGTGAAAAATATCCATATTTAAAACTTTATTTAAAAATGTAAATAACTGGCTTCCGGCAGACGGCCGTACGCACATTAACTTATGCCAAAAGAGTAACTCCTGACGTGCTTTGACGCCTCTCACTGTTCAAACAAATAGGGCTGGGCAACAAACTCAAGCTCCTCTTCTCTTATATTGAAATCCTCCAATATATTTCTCTTTAAAAATTCTCATAATGTCCGGTGTTTTGTTTTGCTCTCTCCTCTGTGCTTCAGCATTCGTCAATACGTCATGCATTGGGTCAGAGTTCAGACTTTCGCCTATAAATCGATGCATACGGCCATCTGTTGGAAGCTATTTTAGATTTTAAAGTTGCTTCAGAAGGCCTTTATTAACCCCCTGGAGCAGTGTGGTTATCTTTTATGATGGATGGATGCACTTTTTTGAGATCTCATCCTCTAGTGAATGCCATTATAAATCTTGAAAAAACCAGGACATTATTTAATATAACTCTGATTGTATTCATCTGAAAGAAGAAAGTCATATACACCTAGGAGGTGAGTGAATCATGGGGTAATTTTCATTTTTGGGCTAACTAACCATTTAAAAGGTACATGAGACACTGGATAAGACATCAACAATACTAGCTATTCAAACGAGCTGTTTTCCTATTGTAAACAGATATGTATATACATGCATGCATAATTTGTGTGTTTAAGAAAAGGGTTAAAGGATGCTGGGAGAAAGAAAGGAGAAGAGATTATGAAAACTCCCATGACCTTTGGCTGGTATTCTGCCTATGACAGCTGAAGCTGATTCCTCTGGAAAGGAGAGTTAAGGTGTCTAAGCGTCATGAAGTGAGATAATGAGATTGGTTACCGTCTGTCTGTCTAATCTCTGACCACTGAAGAATGATGAGGTGTTTGGTGGTAAGAAAGTTTTTAATGCCAAATCAAACCTGAATAAAACAAAACTATGGCTTCGAAAAACACTTTAATTTAGTAGGATAATCCTAATAACAACTTTAACATGACTTTCAAAATTGCGTCGTTAATGTCAGTTCCAGGTAAAACATGACTACAAGATTCACACAGGTCTAGAGATTTAACCTGCTAAATATCTCTCGGGCATCGGCAACGCACTGGTCTCAGATTGCATCTTTGATATTTCAAACACAGCGATCGTCACTTATGAGAACGAGCACCAATTTGCCTCTGAATTAGGGCTTTTGTCAGCTATGTCCTTTAACTGTTGGCGAGTGGAAAAACAAAATTGTGTAGTTTGTGAGTGGCATAAGACAGAATCCTCCCATTACAATGATCTGAGAGGACGAAGCCCAAAATAGAGCGCCATACTTGCACTCTAGACATCTGAAGAAACACGCTCCGGTCATTCACATGCTTTAATTATGCACAACACAACCCAGCAGACGAAAACGATTTCATTAGCTTTAATGCAAACTACAACAATGATTTAGAGGTACACTCAGTAAGTGTTAATTTGATTCACCAGTCCTGATACATCACAATGGTCTTGATTTTTATACATACATTCATGACCATGTTTATGGGCAGTTTGTTTGTCCTTTGTTTTAGGCTTTTTTTAAATAAATATATTATTCTACATCTAAGAATATACATATCAATGAACTGGACCTTGTCCTCGTTTTGTGGTGTGTGAACAGCGAACCGATGCAGTTTGTTTCATTGCTTTAAAAGGGACTGCTTGTTTGGACAATTAATTTGTCCACTCTGACTTTGTTTGGATTGGTTTACTAGTTTTATTCAGATACTTTTATATAGTTTGTCTTGAGCATAGGAGTAAATTTAGAAAGGTTATTGTTACTAATAGTAGTAGTAGTAGTAGTAGTAGTAGTAGTAGTAGTAAAGTGGGTCAAATTGCAAGACAGCTTTCGGTGATCACAGGTCACATGATCTCAATATGGCAGCCTCCATGTGTGATAAGCCTTTTCTAAGCCACTGATAATGACTGGGGTCTTCATTTAGTAAAAGTGTACATAATTATTTTTTATAACATTTTTTGTCAAAATAGCTATTCATACTTTTGTGTAAAACTTTTTAATGAGGAAAAAAGTTACTGAGTGCACCTTTTATGAAAAATACAATAATATGAATAATATAATTAAAATAGTGTGATGGCCAGATATATAATTATATCACAATCAGGGCTGCAACTAATGATTATTTTGAAAGTTGTTTAATCTGTTGATTATTTCTTCAATTGGTTGATTAATCAAATGAAAATTCCAGAAATTATTACTTTTTATTTAAAAAAAATATATATTTTTAATCCATTATTTTAAAAAAAATGTTATTCACATCCTGTCCAATGATGTCCTCCAAACAATGTGCAATAAAGTTTATGAAAAAGTTTAGTGAATGTATTTATGTAGACACTATGCTATACATTATGCAAAAGGGTTAACATATAAACATTTCATTCTAAACCAGAAAAACAACAACTAATTGCTTACCATTTTAAAGCAAAAGTTCAAATGACTAAATTAAAAATGATAACAAAAAAAAAAAGCATAAAATGTATGAGGAGCACACACATTCACTCATCTGAACATTGTAATTATATAACATTACTGTTACTGCTATTATAGAAATATGATTAATTGTATTACATGTAGAATTTTAAACCTGCACTTAATTTCTAAAAATAAATATTTTAGCAAAATGTATATTTTAGTCCCAATTATTGCACTCCTGTTCTGCTGCACTCTGTTTGATGTGCATACACACACACCGGTGCTCGTTCATTCATGTCTGTGAAGTTTGTTGTCAGAATATGCAAAATGGAAATACTCACAGGAATTTATAACATTTACAGATAAGGATATAACCGTAAAATGTAAAAGTCATGCGCTGAAGAAAGTGTTGGGAAAAGTTACATTTAAATTAAATGTGTTACAATATTGAATAACTCCTTAAAAAAGTAACTAATTATAATAATAACTAATACTTAGTTACTTTTTATGGAAAGTAAGGTGTTACTTTACTTTTGCATTACTGTTTCTCACTGTTTTAATAACAAAACAAACAAAAAGTTATTTTTTGGCAAATGTAAAGGTCCTTTCACACCAAATGCAAATTCACGTCTGTACAATAGAGGGCGCAGGTCAAACAAACCTTTCAGCTGTGTTGCCATTCTGGATTGCAGAAGAAAGAATTAGGACACAAGAGAAGAAAGTTCAACACTCTTACTTCAGCAATAAAAAAATAAAAAATAAAAATGAAGCACAAATGTGGTTTAACCAAAGTTAGTTTTCCATATTTATATGGTTGAATTGGCTCATTAAAAGGTCAGCAGCAAAGACATTGGTTAATAAAGTGAGATTAAATACATAAAGTATATTTGTGTTAACATATAATTATTGCATATTTGAGTAAGATTCTGCATCATTTTGCATTTTACTGTTTTTATTCATTTTTAGGAATACCAATTCTGTTTTTTGTAAGTGAGATGAGTAAATGCTTTCTCAAAGTTGGTCTAGAACTGCAATAACCATCATGGTCACACAGCGCACACAATGCCTCTACACTTACTCACAATTTCTTTCAACATGGGGACAAGAGAGGTGTCAGTCAATAAATGGGAAAACAAAGTAACTTGCGTTAATTATTTGAAAAAGTAAATAAGGATATTTTGATGTAAATTTAAAAGTAATGTGTTACTTTACTAGTTACTTGAAAAACGATATTGATTATGTAACTTCTAATGTTCTACCCCCAACACTGCTCAAATAGCACATGTATCTATCAAAGCACGGCAGGGCAAGCCACGGTACATGCTTGTGCTTTTGCTTGAAGAACTTATACATATAAAAGCATTCTTATGTTTCAGACAACTTTGGTCATGCACCGTTCCTGCAGCAGCTCACTCTTTCCTCAGCTATTTCTACTCCTCCACTAAATCTATTGTAATTTTTTTTTTTTTAAAGATATCAATACTTTTATTCAGCAAGACATTAAATTGACTAAAAATGTCAAAAATATTAAGCAGCACAACTGTTTTCAACATTGATAATAAGAAATGTTTCTTGAGCATCAGCACCATATTATAATGCATATTTAAAACACAGGCTTTGTGATGCTCTCTGAAGGATCATGATTCATGTGACACTAAAGACTGGAGTAATGGCTGTTGAAAATTCAGCTTTACCATCACAGTAATAAATTACATTGAAAATAAATTAAAATAGATTTTTTTTTAAAAAAATCAAATAAATGCAGCCTTTGTGAGACTTTATATTAAAAACATTGAAGAAAAAAAACTCCAAACTTTTGATCAGAAATATATGAAACCATTTCCATTTCATCTATATTTGCCTCCCATATCACTTATTTTCACTCTGCTAGCTGCTGTGCCTTTTTATGATACACGTACTAGGACACCAAAGATATCAACAGCTTTAGCTTGTCAGTACAAAAGGAGAGGTGCAGCAAACTGATCTGTTATTAATCAGTTAACTCAATCTACTCAGGGAAATGAAGACAAAAGAGAAGGATCGCATCTCTATAATATAAATAAATATTCCCAGAACATGAACTAGACATCTTCTAAATAGACTTCTGGAGTTTCTTCATTTCTCTGTCTGAATGCTAACATGAGGTGTTTTATTCCAAAAAGCACATTTCGAACAAAGATTTGAAAATATAAACAACCCAAGGATTACATTTTACATTCAATGCAGTGTTCAAAACAGAAAGAGTGGAGGAGGGATTGAGAGAGAAAACGTCTGTGCATCTTTTTTTTTTTCCTTTGTATAACCCGAGTAAATATAACATGCTCTTTCCGCATATTCATAACATAAAACACACAAAGAGGATGCTAATGCTAACGCTAAACTTATTCACTGACTGCAGTTTAAAACGATACCACACTTAACCCTCGCCCACAGATCTCACTGCAGGGAGTGTGCACTGTTTGTGTGGGAAGATGGCTTTCCTTGAGGTGAGACACTCAGATGTGAACTTCTCTACCCTAAAACTTTGAGTCATCCAGTTCTTGGCACCTGTAGTACTTCAGAGACACACAAACACGCAGTTGCTGCTGGCGAAGATGCAGCACATCTGACCTCAGTCATACGCCAGAAAACAAATAGGCACAGCCATGAAACTATGCTACTATGTATAATGGGCAGGTTACATGCAAATCAATTTCAGTGAAAATAAAAAAGTTTACATTTAAGCACAACATTAGAAACAAGTCACCAGACCATCAGACCTCTGACCACAGTCCATTCACTGATATTCTGCCTGATATTGTAAACTAAACATTTTCTCAATCTAGCAAACTCTAACCTGGTCTAAAATATAGTTCAAGAATAAGGTCACACAGGTTTGTTTCAATCAGTCCGCACTGTTGTGTTTACAAGGAACAAGCTGATACAGTAGAGCTTCTGAGGATGAAGTACTGACTGGCTTTGCAAATTTGCCAGGTTACTGACATCAAATCTTTAAAAAAGATATTCTTTATTTTGAAAACAAGTTCAAAAGCAGAACTGCATATTCTGCTATTTTAGTCAAAAGTCTGGATACATAAGACTAAACAAAGGACATACAACCTTCGAAACTGTGAAAAGAGCTTTTGAAATGTCTCAGAGATAGAAAAGTTTGTTGCTTCAGAGGTCAAAGGTTTCCAATACTGGCTAAATCCACCAAACTTCACAATGCTTCTGTCTGTACATGTACTCTGGTAATTCATGGACATGGACCTGTTCCACTATTATATTTCTTTTCATGCACTGTTTTAAAACTAACAGGTTTCAGCTTTAAAATCAAACAAGAAAGGGGTGTTCGTTCTTCTGTTTCTATTCTATTTTTAATACTCAATTTTCTGTAGAAGTACATTCATTTGACTCTTGCTAAAGCCAGAGCCAATCAATTTAGAGGACGCTTCAGGCAGTGCCGGCTAGGGCCGCATGTGCTTGGTGTACTGATAGCTCATCCCTAGCCGTCCCTTCCCTCTTTTAATCCCTTTATCCAACTGAATTAAAATTGTCACTTTAAAACTCTTCCCACTATAACAACTTTCAAGCAAGAACTAATAAACTTCAAAACTCCTAACCTTACCTATAAGTTGTAATCTATGTAAGTTAAAGCTAAATGTCAACTTTATGATGTCCTATGCTAAAAAAGGAAAGAAAAAAAGAAGAAAAAATAAACTCTCACTCTTATCATTCTTACATTTTTCTTCTGACAGAGATTTAAAAAAAAACAATTTATGTATTTATGTATAAAGTTTATGCCTGTGCTTGATCACCCTAAATTACAGCAACACTCATGGCAAGTAAACCGAACTGTGCTGGAAACATTCCTCAGAGATTTTGGTCCATACTGACATGATAGCTTCACGCAGTTGCTGCAGATTTGTCGGCTGCACATCCTTGATGCGAATCTCCCATTCCACCCAGGGGTGTAGCCAATAATTTCAGAAGTGAGGGGGATTGAAATATCAATTTTCTTATCTCTTACTTTCAACTGGTTAAGAAATCAAACACACTGCTGAACAATAACCACTAATTTGTATTCATCTTAAGTTATTACTTCTATGAGTCAGTTTTGGACTTTCTGCACGAGAGTGCCCTCTGGCTTCGAGTATGAATGAAACATACTGTACATAAGAGCGTTTACGCATATGGTACTACAGTTCAATTGGTACTAAGGGGCCAAAATTGTGCCAAGAAAATATCCCCTGAACCGTTGATACAAGGCAAGATGGATCCATGTTTTCGTGTTGTTTACACCAAATTCTGACTCTACCATCTGAATGTCGCAGCAGAAACCAAGGCTCATTAGACCAGGAAATGTTTTTCCAATCTTCTATCGTCCAATTTTGGTGAGCCTGTGCGAATTGTAGAGAACTGTAGCTCTTTAGCTGACAGGAGTTGCAGCTAGCATGGTCTTCTGCTGCTGTAGCCCATCTCCTTCATGGTTCGACGTGTTGTGCCTTCAGAGATGCTCTTTTGCATACCTCGATTGTAATGAATGGTTATTTGAATTACTGTTGTCTTTCTATCAGCTCAAACCAGAAATACTCAGACCAACCCATCTGGTACCAACAACCATGCCACATTCAAAGTCACTTAAAGGTGGCGTAGAATGGAAAATTGAATTTACTTTGGCATAGTTAAATAACAAGAGTTCAGAACATGGAAATGACATACAGTGAGTCTCAAACACCATTGTTTCCTCTTTCTTATGTAAATCTCATTTGTTTAAAAGACCTCCGAAGAACAGGCGAATCTCAAAATAACACCGACTGTTACGTAACAGTCTGGATCATTAATATGTACGCCTCCAATATTTGCATATGCCAGCTCATGTTCAAGGCATTAGACAAGGGCAGAACATCTGGATGTGCACAGCAGAATCATCAGACTAGGTAAACAAGCAAGGACAATAGTGAAAAAATGGCAGATCAAGCAATAATAACTGACATGATCCATGATAACATGATATTTTTAGTGATATTTGTAAATTGTCTTTCTAAATGTTTCGTTAGCATGTTACTAATGTACTGTTAAATGTGGTTAAAGTTACCATCGTTTCTTACTGTATTCATGGAGACAAGACTGCCATTATTTTCATTTTTTAAACACTTGCAGTCTGTATAATTCATAAACAACTTAATTCTTTGTAAATCTCTCCAACAGTGTGTAATGTTAGCATTAGCCACGGAGCACACTATCAAACTCATTCAGAATCAAATGTAAACATCCAAATAAATACCATACTTACACGATTAGACATGCTGCATGATGAAAGCTTTGTAAAGATCCATTTTGCGGGTTATATTAGCTGTGTGAACTTTGTTTACGCGAGTTCGGGGGCAGGGAGCACGAGAATTTAAAGGGGCCATGCGCTGAATCAGCACATATTTAATGATGCCTCAAATTAGGCAGTTAAAAAAATGAATTTAAAAAATCTATGGGGTATTTTGAGCTGAAACTTCACAGACACATTCAGGGGACACCTTAGACTTATATTACATCTTTTGAAAACGTGTTCTACGGCACCTTTAAATCACATTTTCCCCACATTCTTTCCCACATTCTGATGCTCAGTGTGAACTTCAGCAGATTGTCTTGACCATGTCCATATGCCTAAACACATTGATTTGCTGCATCCATGTGATTGGCCGATTAGATATTTGCGTTAATGAGCAGTTGAACAAGTGTACCTAATAAAGTGGGTGTATATATTATTTTTCATAAATAATTTATATTATTTATCTTATGTTTATCTGTGCTTTCTTTGCACAATTCACCCTTCGCCAGGAGGTTTTGATTGACAGACGATCTGACCAATCATAATGCCAAATCCGCCATTTTGCCCTGATGTTTATTCATGTTTATTTCATGCTATAGCTAGTAGAAAGAGATTATCGGTTCACATGCCACTTGAACTGAGGCACTACAGTGATCTGTCAAGCCAAAATGGTATTTATTTTTTGAATTTCTTGAATTTTCTGTGTGAGAACAAGATGTGTGGCATGAGAGTGCCATGGCTTGTTAGACGTAGCAAAAGCAAATAGGGGTGGGGGGGGGGTGGTCTTTGAAAAGGGTCAATTGACTGTACTGTACAAAACTGAGCCTCATCTTATTAGAGCATTTCAAAGCCTTTGTTAGCTGTGCAAATGACAAATAAATGAAACTTGATTGGAAACTTCAGACAGATGGTCAGATTTACAACTACAATCTATAGATATGGGGAAAAAAGTGTGTGCAATATTTAACAGCACATAAATAATCATATACTATGATCTGACTCTTCTGAAACTGAGCTCCCACCAGGCATTATATCAGACATATCATTCCAGCAGCGGCTCCGACTGCTAACCATGTTTATAAATAAAACACATTTAAACAGCCCAACAGTCTAAAAATACAAATGTCAGCTGGGTTACTGCTTATTTCTGCAATTTATATCTGGGACCTCAAAATAGTTAAGCTTCATCGAGACATGCTTATTCATCTGTTTGGCGTGTTGCTAAAAGCGACACATGCGGAATAAGAGTAATAAGAGCAGAGAGCTAAAGTGGGCTGATGGGTACTGGAGGCTGGCTGAGGAGAGAATATGGCTGGTACCAGGAAAGAGAGATGCAATGTAGTGTTTTCTGGCATAAATACTCTCTCTGAAGCTAACCACCATTAAACATGAGAGCAATACTACACACACATTAACTTAAGAGATTCATCTGTTGGGCACCCAGTGAAGTGGCCTCTCCTGTTCCCTGTAATTACCATTAGCATAAGGACAAGATGCAGCACCCAATCTTCTCTCTTCACCTCTCAGGCTTCTCACTAAAGGCCACAGAATGACAAATAACACAAAACCAACCAAAAGCTAAGTTTACATGAAGCCCAATAATCCATAAATTCAAGTGAAACCTCAAATGGAATGAAAAATCATTATGTAAACACTTCAGTCGAAAACAAATGATATAACTGAGCTCGATCCCAATTAAGGAACCTAAATAATCAGTTAAATAGAAGAATAACTGGCATGCAAAATAGACAACTTTCACAGTCTGATCCAAAGTTTAGGATTGATTTTTGCATCACAGCAATAGACATAGTGGGGGTTATGAAGCATTGATTATGCAGCAGCTTGATTTTAGTATTATTTATTAGTATTAATATTTATTTTAGTATTAATATTTATTATTATTTATTAGAATTATAGTATTTCTTCATATTTTGAATTGTGTGCTTTATGTGCTTTTGAGAATTGTATTCATTTTTAATTTAGTTTAATTGAGTTTTATTTCAGTTAGTTGGATTTCAGTTTTTCATCTAATATTTATATTTTATTTTAATTAACAAACACTGTTTTACATCGTTTCATTTAACAATAACAACACTTGTGAAGGAGAGTTTAATATTCTAAAGGAGAGAATGAAAAAACTTGTGGAACAATGATTTCAAAAAAATCTTTGAGGTAATAAAAATTCTCTTATAGGAACACTGACACTGTTGCTATGGTAACACTGACACTAAATGCTGCTCTTTTGCATGCACAGAATATATGTGGTGCACATTTAAACATATATAGTATTGTCATGGGGTTGCCAAATTTGTGGTACATACAGTATAAAAATCGAAAATCGAATCTCCAGTCAGATTGATTTTATTCAAATTGGTGAGACTGTCTAAAGGATTAAAAGAATATTTTGTGGATACAGAATATTTTTGCAGTCAGGAGCAGAGAGGAGCAATCAATATGTCAGAGCAAAGAGAAGAAAAACTAACCAAGGACTGATTTGTCTTTTCATCTCAATGACAAACCTCACCTGAGCTCAGTAATGATGTCTGACCATCAGTAACCTGTGACCCCTGAGAAGTTCTGGGCTGCTGAGGGTTATCTGGAAGGTCATGGTCTGTTTGGGTCTCTGCATTCTGTAGCTGTAAAGTCTGTGTCTGCGTCCCCTGTGATGTAACAGTGGGGGCAGGATGTCGTGGCTGCAGACCAATCGCATTAATCAGGCCCATCTCTCTGTGTGAGCGCCAATCAGTCCTGCTGTTCCTACAAACAAGGAGGATGCGTGACGAGTCGACTACACAAAATCTTACAACATCATCACACAGTCTTTAGGCAAATTCCAATTTGATCTGATATGACAGAGTTAAATTCTGCACAGCGCTGAAGGAGCTTTAGATAGAACAGGATATGTGTCTGTATAACTGCTTGCTAGGTAAAGCTCAATCTTTTCTGAGGTTATTTTCTTTCAAAGAAGTTTAAGTCAGGACATACTACAATAAAATTGATCTAAAATAACTTACAAATGAGAATACTACAAGCAGAAGTGATTCAGCTACAGTCTTATGCTGTTGTGGCCTTCCTCTCAGCCACCTAATCCAGTCATGAGTCTGAATCTGAACTGGCAATATAATGGCCAGGAAGGTTATGCTTCATACTCCATCACAATTTTAGATGAAGAACTGTTGCTGTAGAATGGACTAAGATGTCTCATTAAGTCCACTGTGGACAAGTGTTGCACCAGAGTGTCAGAGAATGAAAACCAACACCATGGGATCAGCAGAAACATACATCACTAGGCTTTTTTCTAAATAAGTGTCAGCAAAACATGCTGGAATCATGGCAGCTGTGAGAAGGCCTAATTAGCAGCAGTTGTGCCTTCTGCTATCATGCACGTCCACTACGTGACATGTTATATTGCCTGGACCTTGGACAGCAATTGGAGGGCTGCTCTGAAGAGAGGTGAATCCTCTGATATACAATATATATCATATCACATTCACAACAGAAAGGATTAAAAGCTAATAATGAAACAGCTCTTGGAAATATACTCAATTTGCCAAACCAATGAACAATATATATTATATATATTTTATGTTTATACTCACCCTGCCCTGTCGCCACCCCTGCTGCTGCTGGTTCCAACCCCTCCACCATTATTGATGGTGAACATTCTCTCAGAGTGTTCGGAAGTGCTGCTGCCATCTGAATGCACATCACTGCACGGTATATTTCCATGGTCACATACACAGGCAGACAAAGAAAGAGAAAGGGAGGTCCAGGTAAGGCTCATGGACAATGTCACATATAGATATAAACAAAATCAGACAAACATCCCATGAATCAGGGTACAGATTAAAAATACCCCCCCCCCCCCCCCGTCATTAACTCACTCTCATGTCGTTCCAAACCCATAAGACCTTTGTTCATCTTCAGAACACAAATTAAGATATTTTTGATGAAAACAGACAGCTTTCTGTCCTCTATAGACGGCAACACAACTACCACTTTCAAGGCCCAGAAAGGTAGTAAAGACATGTGACTACAGTTGTTCAACCTTAAATCTTATTAAGAGACAAGAATACTTTTTTTGTGCTCAAAAAACAAACAAACAAAAACAACTTTATTCAACAATTTATTTTCTTTTTTTTTTTGCAATTGGACTATTTTAACAATGTCTTTACCACCTTTCTGGGCCTTGAAAGTGGTAGTTGCTTTGCGATCTTTGGAGGGACAGAAAGCTTTCAGATTTCATAAAAAATATCTTAATTTGTGTTATGAACATGAACAAAAGACTTATGGGTTTGGCACGACATGAGGTTGAGTAATTTATGAAAGAATTTTAATTTTTGGGTGAACAAAAACTTTAATGATTCTGCTCTGACTTTGGGAAACCCACATTGTTCTTTGTCGGGTTTAAATACAGACAAAAACTTCAGCAAACACAGCATGAAAACAAGGAGCTGAGCTTAAACAACAGCAGACAGAAAGAGAAACCTCTCTCTTTCTCAGCTATGTCAGAGCTGTAGTTCGTTGACTGCTCATTTGCCTAGCTCAAAGAAACTCGCTATACTCCCCATGGACTCCCACAATGCATCTTTGCTCATTAGCATAGCACAGACAGTCCCGTAGTTGCCGCGGCTGACATCCACTTCATCCAACCATCCCGCGCACCTGTCTCCAACCAAGAGTTCCCAGAGATGTTGCCTCCCAGTGGGCCTGTCCAGCTCTCTTTCTTGCCCCCTTTTCCCTTCTACTATTCTCTCTGTCCGTTTGTTTCTTTCTCATTTCTTTAAGGAAGTCTAACTAAAAGAAAGCAAAACAACTCTCTGATTCCTGTTTTAAGAGTGTAGCAGGACAAAAAGGTGGAGAAAGTTGTGAGAAAGGGGGGGTTACAGAATAACCACTGCTTTGAGGTGATGGTGCTCTTTAATGAATAGAAGACAAGTTATGAAGGCATTCTTGAACATAATCAATATTTGCACACTTTAAAATTTTCTCTTTTTTCAACACATCACAATAAGTGGGTGTTCCCCAGCATGAGAGTAGCCTGATATCTGGAACTACTGGAGGCTAATTACCAGTTTCAGTCAGATCGATCCCTCTCCCTCCAATGTCCATCAAAAGCTGTTGTGTAAGAGCTTTATGGGTACTGACAGAGAGAAAGATGTGTGTGGTTGTTTTCAGAGAAAGGTGAAGACATATTCTGAATAGAGGTCTGCTACCTGTTCAGGCTAATGTTTCATGAGTATCTCTGGGTTCGGGTCGGTTAGTATGTTGTAGCTGAAAGAGCGCACATTTAATAGCACATTCAGTAGCTAACATTTTTGACTTTTCAGTCTGAGTTAAATCTCTTTTTTTGGCTCATTTTGCCTGTAAAAGAAAATGCTTAATAATTATGCACACCTGAATATAAGGCATTTTTCATTTCCAGCCTTCATGAACAATTATATATCACTTATAAATGATTAAATACAAAATTAATAGTAGTTATTAAGATTTATGTGGTTTGGAATTGGTAAAATGTGCTTGGAAAAAAATATGATCAGAAAATCAACTTGCCTAATAATTCTGCACACGGTGTATGTCTCTCAGAAAGCTTTGTCAAGAGTAGGCCTACCATCAATAAAATAGGCCTACTGCATCATGAAGATTTTCTACTATTTGACATATGTATTTAAATGTTTAAAACACTGTAGACTTTACTATACACTCATCTTTGTAACATGCTTGTCCCCTACACCCCGACTCGCTCGCTGTATACGTCCTCTGACTCTGGCCTTCTCGTTGTCCCTCGGCATCGCCTCTCTTCAATGGGGGGCAGATCATTCAGTGTTATCGCACCCAAACTCTGGAATTCTCTCCCCTGTGTTAATATTATCTCTGAATTTAAATCATTACTCAAAACTGACTTGTTTTCTGAATGTTATACCTCTGATTTGATGGATTGATTGCTCTGCTTAATTAACTAATAGTTCTCTGAATGTTATGTTATGTCTCTTAAGTCCTGTTTTGTATTTTATTGTGCTTGATTCTATTCTTCTGTATGTTTCCCTGTCCATATAGTGTACCTTTACTGTATCTTCAAACTATTATTTTTCATCGTCTACTCGTATTATCTCTGCCTTGTTTAATGTACATTGTAAAGCTCCCTTGAGTCCTGGAAAGGCGCTATTTAAATAAAAATTATTATTATTATTATTATTATTTGTACAATATGATAGCTAAATGAATGGGAGCAAACTATATGAATGAAATGAAGCACGATAGCAAGTCAAATAGTCAAAAACTAAACTAAATAGCATGTGCTATAATAATTGAAGATGTCTATACTATATACATATTTTTTTAAATTTGCTGCAGTCACTTAATTTTGCGCATCCTTCTGAAATAAAAAGTATGTACTTATGTACTCAAAAGTATGTACTTTTTCTTCACAAAAACAATACATACTTTTAGTGCATAGTATAAGTAGGTGAATTGGGATGCAGCATTACAAATATCAAGTGTTAAAAAGTTTGTGAATGTGTGAATTATATGGAAGGCAAATAACTTCTGACAGTTCTGATGTTTCTGGTCTCTGGCCTTCTAAAAACCAAAGATTTGAAAAAAAAATATTATTTGCATTTGTTAACTGCTGTGGACTTGGGCACTTTACAACTTCAGACAGAGGTTGTAGATGATATTAGCCAAAGAAATCATGCACATTTAAAAAAATCTATTGAAAAAGGAATGTTTTCTAAGCACCGCTGACATACTGTTTACAGCATGCTTGTGAAATCTGCTCAGAAAGACCAAAGACTAAGTGAGGATCAGTGAGGGGAGCTCTGGAAAGGAATGCCACCAAGAGGACTATTACAATTATATATTAATTACAGTCCAGGACAAAGACAGGAAACCTGGGCATGAAACAACAGCAGCATGTACGCAACATGAATTTAAATGACATGAATAGCCGTACTTCATGCCATGTCAGAGTTACCATAATTACGAGATTCCGACTAGTAAAAAGCATTCATATCTTCGTAGAACAGCAGCAGAAGTTATATTCTGTTATTTCACAATATTTTTCCATTTAACAATTCCTATAATTAACTATTGTTAACGTAATAATAATGCATGAATAATCTGGAAAAACAAAAAAGACATTTAAAAATATATATAATACAGTTTAACTTAGCTAGCATAAAGTTGAATATCTAATGTCTTGCTAAAACTATGTTTATTAATAAGGTATTAGCATAACATCTGTTACTCATTGTATTGCGGTTTTGTATACTGATTACTAAAATTACACAGACTTATTTCCGTTAATAGCGTTGCCATAGAAACGCATTATTCTGAGTCAGAGGATGTGAACATCTCCAAGTAGAATGTTCCAGGATATCATCTAATAATTATGGTAATTATGAAATGGCGTGACTGCAGCATAAAGCCTTTGTTGGAAAAAATAGATTGTGAAAACAGTTGTCCTAATTTTCTGATGGGAACGTGTGCATGGGAGTAGTCACGATCATGAATTTTGATCACTGTCAAACAAATAATTGTGATTAACGAATTTTCTGTTTTTCTCATGTCACTTACAGTGTAAGTCTAATACAGTATTATAAAATAAAAATATTTTTTACTTGGAAAATTAAAAAGCCCTTATGATTTTCTTGATTTCATATGATTATAAAAACTATAAACCATCGCTACCAGTCAATTATCAGCCTAATGCGAACATCGGCATCTTGTGAAGCGTGATGTAAGCCCTAGGGTTGCAAAGTATACCGGTACTATGGTAGTACTGTGATACTAAAGCTTCAAAATAATACCACTGTATTTTTTAACGGTAGTATCGTCAATATATAAGTGCAGCACGTACACTTTTAAAATGTTTATTTGAACATGCATGTCTGCAAAAACATCACAAGAGAGTCTTTTTGTGTGCTGCCGCCTTTCTGCTGTGCCCTGTGTAGTAAATGCTATATAGAATTATTATTTTATATGGTATTGAGTGTTTCCCGATGTTTCCCAACAGTTCATGTTCAATGAGACGTGTACGTTGTATTCGTGCTGCAGATTATTGGGAGACGGTCAGAAAAGATTTTAAAAATTAGCTGCTCAAACATCACTTTTCAACATTATAATATCTTTATATAACAATGTATTCGTCCATTGCACATTTGACCACTTCTGGAACAGGTGAAATGGTGAGGTATTTGTCAGGAGTTATAAAACAATGAAGCACACAAGACAGAAGTAGTGAACTTCATCCATCTTTATTCATTTACTTCTGTTCTCACACACGTTATGTCAGAACACTTTTCAAAATAGTAGTCAACAATACAATTCACTTATGAACCCAACATTTTCCCCTTGTTTAAATAACAGAATATTACATTAGATGTTCGGAAGCCTTGTTGGTTAAAGGACTATGTTACTTAGCATAGTCTTTTAACCAACTAGGCTTCCGAACATCACGTTTAGGTCTAATGGTATGAGTGTGTGAGCAGTGTTCTCAGCCGGAGTTTGTTGGTGTGCATGAAAATGCAGTGAGATGGGAAGCGTTCCATGTCTTTCCATCACTAAGAACGTACGTACCCACCCCAAGTCTTTTGGCACCCGTGAGAGGATCAGTAAACTTTCTGTGTCCCTTAGGAACATGCAAGGTGCTCCGTACCCTCACTTTATCCCCTTCCTGGAAACAAGGAGTGTGAGCACCCTGCTTAGCATCAGTGTACTTTATCATTTAGTGTTGCAGCCGCGTAACCCTTCAACGAACAGTCATGTCAGTTGGTTGGTCCACAGAAGCAGATGGCAAAAAAGACAGCTTTTGCCAGCCAAAGAGGAGCTGAAAGAATGAAGTACCAGTTGCAGCATATGGTTAATGTTATAGCAAACCTGCAGTCGGATGCAGAAGTGTCAAATGGCCCAACTATATCCACAGCCACTTTCTGCCATTGTCCATCTTGTAGCAGCACTGGCTGGAGAGGAGCAGGATGTGACTTAAAAGTTTTGTCATTGAGCTAACACACTTGGCAGGAAGGGACAGCATAATGAACTTGAGCATCCATCCCTGGCCACCAATAGAGATCACGAAGGCATTGTTTGGTTCTCACATTTCCCTGATGTCCTTTGTGTGCTATGGAGATCAGCACAGGTCAAAGAGCAGCAAGTGCAATCAGCCGTGAGCCTCAGAAGACAAAGTTGCCCTTAAAGGGTTAGTTCACCCAAAAAATTCTGTCATCATTTACTCACCCTAATGTTGTTCCAAACGCAATATTTTTTAATAAAATAAGAGAGATTTTTGTCTCTCCATTGACAGTCTACACAAAGTTGGTGCTTCAAAAAGTTCATAAAGAGATCGTAAAACTAATCCAAAGAAATAGAGCTGATTAGTCCAAATTTTCTGAAGAGACATGATTGCTACACGATAAACAGATTTAATTTAGGCTTTTACTCACATATAAACGTTCATGAACATACACATCAGTTATGGTAACCTGAAGTTCAATCAATGTTTGCTTGACGTGCAAGAACCAATGAGGTTTGTTCTTGTGTGTCAAGCAAGTACGGTTGAGCTTCTGTTTAGGTTCGGTGACCAATGTTTATATGCGTAATAGCATAGACTGTCAATGGAGGGACAGAAATCTCTCGGATTTCATTGAAAATATCTTCATTGGTGTTCTGAAGATGAATTTAACATCCAGTCCCTTGTGTGAAGGAGGCCAACCATTAGAAATCTGTGTACAAAGTTTGGTTAGAGCAGGACAAGAAGCACATGCAGCACATGAACATCAGAAGCAGACAGAAAATTACAGGCAGCAGATAGAAAAGCACCAAACACCTCATTAAACAGGAGCTGGAGCAAGAGCATTATTTGCAGGAGAAGCAGGTATGGGCAAACATGACATAATCAGGGGCGTTTTGGAAATCTGGGCGGTACATCACATCATAATTTTAATTACATGAGAAGTAAAGACCACCTTGCTACATGAAGTCCAGCACGGATGACACCCTTAGTGGTAAGTGGGGTTGTCAGTGCCTGATGATACGTACGCCACCTCTCAATGGCCCACACCCATGCTAGCACTTCCTTTTCCACAGTGTGGGGTTGAACAATGCCAAAGCAGGGCTGTTTGCTAGCAGTCCTTTAGCTTTGGTCAAAGTTTGTTCAGCCTCTTTTGACCGGCTGAATCCATTTGGATCTTGGAGCTACAAATGGTGGCAAAAATAGAATAAACTTACTGTACCACGACATAAGTCCAAATAAAGAGCGTAAAGTAGATGCATCAGAAGGTGTAGAGGCATTGAAAATTACCTGTACATGTGATTCATGAGGAAGAAGACCCTCCACTGAAACAGACACTTGTCTTTATTGAGCTGCAAGCCAGAAGATTCTAGTCCTCGTAAGACCAATTGAAGTGCTTTGACATACTTGTCACGTCCATGGATGATAATGTTGTACAGTTAATTTTCAACTGTCAGTATTAGGATAATGGTCATCATCTTCTGAAAGGTTGCAGGCTCTGAAGCCAATCCATAAGGAAGACAACAAAAACGGAACAGTGCGTTGTGAGTAATAAAGTCCTCATGCAGCAGCACTTGGTAGCAAGCATTAGTCAGGTCAATGGTAAAGAAAGCAGCAGAGCCTTTTAGAGCAAAGAGTAGTTCATCCATGTGTGGCAATGAAAAAGAGTCCACAATCACTGCTTTATTTGGCTCTCTGTGGTCAAGGCACATCCTAATTTTACCTGAGTTTTTATGCGTAACAATAATTGGTGACACCCATGCAGAGGAGTCAATCCAGTCTATCACCACGCCAGCTGCTTGCAAGCAATTTAATTCCTCTGACACACCGCTACAAACAAAGAGTGACAGACGGCGACATTTTTGGTGCACAGGTATGATCATTTCATCCAGCTTTACGCGGTGTTTAAAGCTTTTAGCACATCCAAACTTAGCTGACTCAGCAACAGTGCACTGAAAGACTGGAAAAGGAATTAGAAGGCAGGACTTGATTGTTTTCAATCCTCAGTTGCAGTGCAGACATTAGGTCCCTCCCCATGAGTGTGGTACCTTTGTCCACAATGAAGAACTAGCAGGAGCCGAGTGGTCATGAAAGGAATTGTTCGCTGACAAACATCCAACCACCGGAATTTGGGCTTTTGAGTACGTCACAAGACTGGTTGTGTGTTGCAACAGCACAAAGTTACTGAAATGGCAAGCATAAGCGCTGTAGGGCAGGATAGATACGGAAGATCCACCACACAAGTGAGTCAGAAGTAGATATAGTTGCTGTGCTTGGAATGCTGGGAGTATGAGCTGAATATTCCTTGCAGGCCCGGCGCCACAAGGGGGCAAATGGGGGCATTGCCCCCTCAAGATCTGATTTGTGCCTCAATTTATGGGGACAAATTCCTTCACCTCTGAAACATGATAAGCCTTTGACACGTACGATCACACCAGTGTGATTAGAATGTTCAGTGCACCACTAAACATGCTTTCCTGAGCCAGAGATGGACGAGATCAGAGCTTTTCATATTTCACAACTATTCAGTGTTTTCAACAACATAATGTTTATTTGAGGTTTCAGACATTTAAATAGACTTTTAAATTGAATACTAGGCTATATATATGTATTTATACTTTTTAATAAAAGTATTTATATAAAAACTATTTATAGTTTGTTAAATTCAAATTCCTTACACTGATGTCTATTGAAGCGGCAATAATCCTTCAAATTATAATTTGACAAAGTGTTTTATTCATATAAGAGATAAATTGTGTATGAAACAATAAGGTTTACTCTATTCTTCTCCCAGTTCACCGGCCACTTACTTTTATGTATTTCGGGAAAAAAATAAATGAATTTACGAGATGTAAATCTGACAGATCCTCTAAAAATTGTGGTGCAAACTCATTGCGCGTTATATCAACTAACATGATCATAATAAAGGTGTTTTACCCTCAGCGGTCTGAGGATTTTTGGGACCCTGGAGAAGTTTTGACATGCCCTGACATTTGTGCTTTTTTCAGTTGTTCATAAACATATTAATGGAAAAAGTGTCATTACACTGTATTCAGCACAAACTAGGCTACAATAATATGTGAGGAACATGTATATACATGTTTGTGTTTTTGAAGGAATAACATTTATGTGTGGTTATTGAAAAAACAAAAAACTTAAGTCAATGAAATAAAGCCAAAAAATATATATTAAATTTTTGTTCACAAGACTTCTGGGTATTTGAGGTTGTAGACTAGAGTTTTTGCTTCAAAATGAGGTAAAAATTATGCTGCCTGCTTGTTCATATAAAACAATAGAGAGATTTAAATTTTCTAAAACATCTTTGGTCAAGAAACACAGTATGCGTGGAGGCGTGAATCCTCATGTATAATGGGTGATTGTCACCTGAGAAGACAAAAGAATCACATAATAATGACCTGAAATGACTTGCATATTAATGAGGCCTTTCAGTCAGGTAGGCTGTGAAAAAACCCTCTGTGATCATGATTCAAATCTCATCATGGTGTAAATCAAACATACAGAAAAAACAGCAATACTGTGAAATATTATTACAATTTAAAATAATGGTATTCTATTCAAAGTGTCTGAACAATTATGTTACCTCTATGGCATTTCATATAGGCTTTTAGCTTAAAAGCATGCACATTTGGAGAAATATTGATGGATTCTCATATGTTTGTCAATTTTCTATACAGAGGAGTAATATTTATTCAGGATTTATTGTCATTACTATGAGTGCTGGATACTGTGTTTTCAATTCATACTTTCAGCCGGAGGGCGCTCTGTGCTCCTTTAGTCCACAAATGCCTGAGCACTAAAGAAGAATAGGCAATCCAGGAACTAACCGAACTAACAGAGGACAGAGATCGCTAACTATTGCTATTCAAAACACTTTTCAAGACAATAAATACACGATTGAGACAATGAATGCATGTATTGACTCAGAATTTGCGTCTCAATAGCGCTCCCTCCGTGGGTGTGGCCGCATTAGCGGATAATGAGCTGAATCACGGATTTCTGACATGGCTCTCTTTTCATACAGATTACATAAACACAGAAGGTTTGTTTTCGATTTGACTTACACCATTTAAAACCTGAAATTTCAAGTTTTTTTTAGACATGTGTAATTTTTTTGTCATTAGTATTCACTAAGTTACAGTTCGTTTTCTGAGAACTATCCGATTGGACTTCCTTCAGAGGGAGACAAGAGATCACGCATCATGTTAGTTTTCTTTATTTTACAAAAAGCACAACATTTTGTTGTTACTCTGAGTGTACACAAATACAAGAAGATATTCCACAGATTAAAATGGTGTATAACTCTTAATTGTATGTGCAACATTAACGGAGTATTTTGAGTCTCTTTCACACTGGTAAGAAAAAAACCGCGGTAGTATCACCGGCGATACCCACAGACCTCAGAGTGTTAAACGACAAAACACATTCACTTCAACATATCAAACAATCGAAATATCTCATATAATTCATAATATAGTTAACAAGTTTGTGAACATTTTGAATAAAAAAGGACAAACTAAATAAACGCGATATGCCACGTGATAGTGTGGCTGCATGATGCATTCGCAGGGAGTTAACAGCCGTTCTAAAATAATGGTCGCCTTAAAAAACTCACACTAGGGGGCTCAGCTATAATATAGAGACCTTGCGTTTTTCCCCATTCTACTGCCTGCATTCTGTGTGAACCGGCCCTTACTGGGACAAGGCAGGAAAAAACTTGGGCAAGGCATGTTAGCAACAGCCATCTTCGTGACCAACTATAGTTAAAAAGGCCTAATCCTCATTGCGAATTTGTGGTATCTGTCAGGAGTTATAAAACAATGAAGAACACGAGACAGGAGTAGCGAACTTAATAAATCTTGTTTACTCATTTACTTCCATTCACACAAACATTGCATCAGAACACAGTACTTTTCAAAATAGTACTCAAATCAATTAATTTAGGAACACAACAAATGATTAGTTTCTAGAACCATCTTTGCAATGACAAATGCAATCCTATTTATCAGCATAGTGCTATTTGCACTTGATTCTTATCGATCATATTGATCCTTATAATGTGATTTTAACATTTTAAAATTATATGTTTTTAATTAGGGCTGTCCAATTAACACATTCACTTAATTAATTAGTTATGGGAAAAATAACACACAAAAATTAACGCATTTAACGCACCCGCCCTAGACCTATATAGTGCGTCCTACATTTCATAAAGTTAATTGGTGACGAACATGAGGCAGAGCAACAACTCATTGAGTGATAGAGCCTATAGAATGCAGTTAGAATGCCTTTAAAATTCAAGATATCAGGGCAAAAATGCTCATGTATGAGTTGTAGTCTCATATTTACTTATATCATGATACGAGTAATTAATGCAATATCACACAAGTGCTGTTTTTGCACAAGTGCAAATATGATAGTGATTTTAAACATGAGTTGAGTTAATATATTGTTATATTTTAGACACAATATTTTCTGCTTTTTCTCAATATTATTAATGAAAATATTACCTATAAAGCCAGAGCAGAACTGTTGTATGTCTCAGAGCAACACAGCGGTGTTTCTTTTCTGAATGAATCAGCATTTTGAAGGAATCAATTGGGTGAACTAATGATTCAATGGACCATTCATAAAGAGAGCCATTTACTTAATTCCTGAATATATCAGCTGTTTGAACTAATCGAATGAATGAACTCAATGACTTACTCATTTAGACATTTACCACTACCTAATGGCAGTTTTAGTTTCTTATTTAGAGTATCATTTCATTTAATACAAAAAAAAAAAAAAAAAAATTACAGGTAATTGACAAATGCTGTCATCATTTACACACCCTTATGGCTAGGGTGACCATATGCGCCATTCTCCCAGGACGCGTCCTGTCCAGGATTTCTAAATTGCCTAAAATGGCTTGAGCCCTTGCCTCTTTAATCGTGAAAGTTGTCATATCAATGTGCCCCCGGAACGTAATTTAGGAACGCGATTTCTACATGGAGGTCTGTGCAAGCCACTGTTCTTATTGACATTTTTCATGCAATGCATTAAAATGTTGTCGTATTTGCTTTGACCGTTCTCTGTAGATCCAGCCTTCTTGCAAGCCACGATCGGTTGATTATGTATAATGCATGCTATTGGTCAAATTATTTTTTAGTCGTTACCTTCCGCAAATATGAAAACAAAACCAAAACTGGGACATTTTATGCAACTTAGAAATCCTGGACAGGACGCGTCCTGGGAGAATGGCGCATATGGTCACCCTACTTATGGCAGTTGAAGCCTAAAAGTTTGTGGGTAATAAATTCTCTGTTGAGAATTCAAATTCAACAATCAGATGATTTTTTCTAAATGTCTAGTTGATACAATGACTTCAAATGATCTTTTAGGGGTAATTTCTCAATTAGATTAATTAATCGCATTGTGTAATTAATTAGATTAAAAAATTTAAATCACTTGACACCTCTAGTTTTAATATACATATTGCTCTCCAGTCAGAGTTGGAAAATTCAAGATATGAGGGAAAAAGTAACACTTTATGGTTGCAATTTATTTTACACTAGAGTTGTCAAAAGTACTAACTTCGGTACAAAGTAGATACAGCAAATTTTAAAAATATGATGCTTTGAGCGCTGTTGAGTGGATTTGTACACACATCTGATTTCCCTTTGTTTTCACTCACTCAACGGATATGTCTGTGATTGGCTTCAATGATCAATGCTTCAAAAACTTTGTAAATAGTCAATGACGTTCTTCACTGAGCGTTTACACAGATACTCACGGAAGTGTTTGAAAGCAGGCATCTATCGCGGACCAGTCCGAGACTTGGTACCGAAGTTGGTACTTTTGACAACACTATTTTACAGTATGCGCACTTACGTGTACTTACAGTGTACTTAACTATATTAGAAAGTACTGGGTAATATAAGGTAACTACATGGGTTAAAGTTAGGTTTAGGGGTAGGTTCGGGGTTAGTACCAAGTTATTACCCAGTTATTGCTATTACTATAATAAGTACAATAATAAGTACACAACATGTACATAGGAAACAGGACTGTAAAATAAAGTGCTATTGTTCTGTCATTAATGAATAACTACACAGGAACAAATGAGTAACACAATATTAACATTCTAGTAACTATTTTTAACTAACAAGAAACTGATTTGACAAGAAATTAGTAAGTAATAGCACTCAGATGAAAACGGGTGGTTCACTATAATCAGTAAATACTATTTATTTTCATACTTGTAAAAAACTACTATATACAGGTTAATAATTAATGTGAGTAATGCATAATGTATAATTAATGTATAATTAGCAATTCCTTCTGAAGGTTTTGGAAACACTTAAGTCATTACTATAGATTACCATCAACTTTACTTTAGAATTAATTATACATTGTGCATTACTTTCATTAATTATGAACCTTTATATGGTAGTTCTTTGTAGTCCTCTTGGAGGTATGAAAAAAAAAGTAGTACTGATTAGCTAATAGTGAACTACCTCATTCAATTAAGCGCTATTACTTACTAATTAGTTAATCAGTTTCTTGTTAATTAATAGTACACTGTAAAGATTTTGGAGGTCAAATCTCAATTTTATGTTGACTTGCTGCATTGAAAATGTTCAGTAGTTTCAATTAAATTATGTGAACTGAATGTTAGTTGTTGAACCAAATGAAAATTTTCAATGACACAATAAACATATAACCTCCAAAATGTTTTTACAGTGTAGTTACTAGAATGTTAATATTGTGTTACTAATTTGTTTCTGTGTAGTTATTCATTAATGATGGAACCATATTTTATGATAGTTCAGCAATATCACACGAGTAAGAGTGCTGTTCCTAATATCAGAACAACAGCAAATGTTTTTTTACAGTTCAATAAACATAAAGTTAATATTAAATCACAATAGACACAACATTGTCAATGTTAATGTTTATCACTCTATTTCGCAATGAAAATAGTTCTGAACAAAGCAGAACTGTTGCGTTTCTCTGAGCAACATACAGCTGTGTTTTGTTTTGTTTCTGAATAAATCCGTTTTTGAAGGAATCGGTGAATAAATGATTCACTGAGCCATTCATAAAAACAGTAGCTTAATTCCTGAATAAATCAGCCGTTTTGAATTAATTGAATAAATGAATAAATTATTTAATGATCAGACTGAATTATTAAGACTTTGTTCGTTTTGTGTGGTTTTTGAAGTTTTTGTGTGGTTTTGAGGGACCCATCCACGTGCATTACTCACATGGACTCATAGAAATGTATTATTTCTTTAAAAATCTCAGTTTGTGCTAAACAAATGAAAGCCATAGACATCTGGAATGGCATAAAGGTAAGGAGAGAATTTTCATTTTTGGGTACATTAAAAAATGCTGCTCCCTGCACACAGGAAAATGAGACTTGGTGCACATTTAATGACAATTCTTTACATGTCCTTTATTTAAAAGGAAAAATGTAATTTAAATGTAAACTACACAGTTATTGAAGTTCAAGAAATTTGCAATTAGATCAAATAACCGCAATTAGACGATTAATCAATAATTGCAATATGTGATAGTAAGTTAGTAAGAATAAAGTACTGCGTAAATTAAGAGAGATAATTTCCTGTCACGACTAAAGCAATTGGGCCTTTTTGGTGTCCAAGTCACACAATATTATCTCTGAACACTGGACACCATGACTGAGGACATAAACTACTAATAAGGCTCTGAGTTTGTGTATGGTGCTTTTTTTTGCTTTCTCTAATTAACTGTATGCATTAATGAAGTGAGAGTGTGTTTACAATGGAGAGACAATGTTTGTGGGCCAACGTGGGCTTCATGTATCTATGGTAACCTTGATGATAATTATGACAAACTTGCAGAAAAGCAAAATCCACAGCCAAGCAGCAAATTATACAACCAAATACAGTGGAGGAAAATGATCCTTGAAGTGAATTAATTAGTGTCTGTTTCGTTAACAAACACCAAACGCTTGCAGGAAAACTTCTTTTTAAACTGCTGAAGAACTGACAAAACCAGGAAGGTATTTGAGATGTATGATATTCATTTACATAAACATAAAACAGAGAAACAGATGGGCAAAGCAGAGGAAAGACAGACGGAGTTCAACATTTCAGAATAACCAAACGTTTTTATATGCACACTGTATAAACCATCGCAACCTGTTTTTATCATGGTCAACATTATGGATCATTTTTTTCATTTGTTGATGTCCCACACACAGATGAGTAAAGTGCTGATTGTGTTATATTCTTTAATGCAACAAAAAAGAAAAGAAAAAGTGATTTCTGACCCACAAATAGGACTGAGTGAGCTATGAAGGGATGGATAGGAGACTCACACAGGTCTGCAGATGACCAGATCTCCTTTGTTGGTTCCATAAGCGAGCCCAAGCCCTGGTTCTGGCAGCCAACGTGCAGAATTTATACTGACATGTCTCCGCTGGTCTGGGGCCATTGGATACACCACATCAAACACCCTCTGAAAAACATACAAGAACACACCTCTTTTAAACTCTCCCACAGCCCTCTTAGTAGTTTCACTCATTCTATCAGGCGCCAGCACCTTCCATCATGCTCTCCGCTGTAGACTGCAATCTGTGACAGATTTGACAAGCACTGCTAGCACAACTGAGGAGAGGCTAAACTGAAAAGTCAAATCTCTTTCTCCAAAGTACTCTTTCTCTGTCTTTCCAATCCATTCCCCCGTCCCTGTCTGTCAGCCTTGGCATACTACTTACACTCCACTGGCTCTAGAAAAAAAGGACAAAAATAGGACAAGCTCATGTCTGCCAGGGAGAGAGAAAGCGGTCTCATTCATCTGCAGATGAGTGATCAACAGACAAACTCTTTCTCTCTCACTTTACTCTAGATAGATGAAATTCAGGACAAGGATAAAAGCCACAAAGGCTGGCAGTTCAAACAGTGTCTTTATGAGAAGAGAGTATATATGATTGATGAATATGTGTGTGTATCTATGCGACGCCACCTGAACGCTGCGCGTTTGTGCATCTGGACCCAGTGGATTGCATGGACATTGTGGGGCTCAGCGGTGATGATGCCTTAAACATATACAACTCTTCTGAGTGTGTTTATATGTGTAGTGTTGATGTATGGAGCTCTAGTTATTACTATGAGTCTGATTCAGTTCCTAAAATGAAATGCAGCTCCTGATAGATTCATTTTTTGAACAATGGATAATTATTCAAGTCTACCATTCAAAGGTTTGGGGTCAGAGGTTTGAAAAAGGTTTACCATTCAAAGGTTTGGGTAGCCAGACCTTCAGACTGATGGCAGAAGGTCTAGACTACATAGTAGCTTTCATTGACTAAGGACCGCCCAGAGGCTGTCTGACTGACATGTAAGGCAACCAATCACAGTTTGTTTTGTTCCGACTTATGTTTAGGGGCATGAAAATGTAACATGGATGTCCCTACAGTAACAGACCGCTGTGTAAAACTTTTAGACGTATTTTAAAGAGTCTATGCCGCAAACTTCACATACTTTTGAAAATCCAGCATTTAGTTGATCCTGATAAGCGCTCATTGTCACAGTTGTAAACACGACAGCTTTCTTCTTCCATGAGGGGGCTTGGCCTCACGACATCTTTTTTCCAGATGGACCATTAAAACGCGACACACAAAGGCTGCATTAATTTAATTCAAAATAGAGTTTAAACAGTAATATTATTACAATTTAAAATAACTGTTTTGAATATTAATATACAGTATTTATATTTTGTAATTTATTACTGTGATTGAAAGCTGAATTTTCAGCAGTCATTGCTCCAGTCTCCAGAGTCACATGATCCTTCAGTAATCTTTCAAATATGCTGATGGTGCTCAAGAAATATTTCTTATTAATAGCAATTTTGAAAACAATTGTGGAAACGTGAAACTTTTTTCTTATTAACTTATTTTATTAATTTAAAAACTTAAAATTTATAAACTTTAATTAGTATTAATTAATTTATAAACTTAATTTATTTGAAACTATCTTTTGTAACTTTATAACAAGTCTGTACTGTCACTCTTGATCTATTAAATGCATCCTTGCTGAATTAAAAGTATTTAAAAAATATATATTTTGAATGATAATGTCCAGTTTTTCAGTTCTTAAATATTACACAGAAATTAACTGCAAGTTTCCCATCTAACGATGTCCTAATAAGAAACCACACATCAGCACTACTAGAGAACATTGGCAGGTAAGTGGCATTACGAGTACTTTGCTACCACTTGAGAATGAAATTGACTATTACATTAAAAAATTAATATGTAGAAATTAAATCTGGAAATAGAGCCTTGGGCTAACCTTTGTTAATTTTCTTTCTCTCTGCACTCCGGTGTATAATTAATCCTGGTAATAAGCAAACACATTAACAATGCTGATGTATTAAATTCATTCATTAACTACCATATGAGAAAATATCACTTTAAAAAAAACAAACAAACAAACAAACAAACAAACAAACAGAGATCTCCTCTATTAAACAAAGACATGAGGGGAAAACAGAATATAATCAAATTATAGAATATAAAATGATGGAAACTAATAAATTAACATATTGTGTGTGAGAAACGTCTCTATAAACAAACAACCATAAAAGCAGATAGTGAAATGTACCAAATGTGCTGTTGCTATAGCTACAGCTGAAATCAGGCACCCTGCGGGGACGTTGTTATGGCAAATGTATGTAGTGGTTAATTTGCATTGTGCACCTGTCCACATTTTTCCTGAGATTCATATCAGAAGCCTGTTGTTGCTTTCCGGTGCGGGGAGTTTTACATTCACATAATAGCCAGCCAATAGAAATTAGAGTTTGTTATTATTGCAGAAATTAGTTATGTCGCAATTACAATAATGCATTTTCATGTCAGATAGACAGTCAATAAATACAAAAATCTATTGAGAATTTCTTAAAAATTAGTCTGTTGTACATTTTGCTCCAGGTAACCAGGGGCGTAGTTTGTGGGGGGGATGGGGGGGAGGTAACCCCCCCAATATTCAAATGCTTCAGTTACAACCCCCCCAATATTTCAACATAAAAATCACCATAGATCAGATGAAAAATATGTAGAATTAATTTATTTTGAAGCAATAATTTCGTTTCTATTGAAATATGAGTTCGTCATAATAAATTAGAGAAAAAAATACCTCCCCCTCCATTGAACCGATTGGTAACGTCCAACCAATGCGTGTCGCACTTTCACCAAAACAACGCGAATGGCGCTCTACTGTTTGAATGAGAGAGTACGGGTAGCTCAAAAAATGAAGAGAACCGCTTCCCAGCCGACTATATTAAACTGCTGGTCAAAGAGAGACGTTAAAAAGAATAAAGCATGTACTGAGAAGGAGGTATGAGAATATTGTAATAGCTAGGTACACTCCACATATATTTTAGCTAGCTAGTCCATTGCAATTCAGCCATAGCTAACAGTGTAACTGCAACCAGTTACCAAAACAGCCGTCTGTTTTGTTAGTTCATGTTTTAATAGTGTCTGTATTTATCAATGACAAAAGTATTCACATCGGTGTTTGTTTTCTTCCTAAATTAATCTGACTTTTGAACGAATTGGCTGAATGAACGATTTAAGTGACTGACTCAAAAAAAAAACGAATCGCTGCCACCTACTGGCTGTGTTAATATTTAACATAATTTCTTTCTTTTTAGAATTACAGTTATGTTAGAATTTGATGAATGATTATACATAAATTTCATAAAGTTATGATAGATAGATAGATAGATAGATAGATAGATAGATAGATAGATAGATAGATAGATAGATAGATAGATAGATAGATAGAAAATAAATTATCCAATAAACGTTACACACAAAACAGATTATTATAAAAAAAATAAATAAAAAAAAAACAGACAGCATACCAACGTTCAACCCCCCCAATGTTGAAACCAAATCTACGCCCTTGCAGGTAACAGTCTATAGAAACCAGGGTTGCCAGGTTTTCACAACCAAAACAGCACACACTGAATCTGATCTCTAACTTAATCTGACAGTTCAAATTTTGGTTCCTGCAGCTTCTACAATAAAGTTTAAGGAGTCCATCAGTCTCATATCAGACTCACATACAATGCAGAGAGAAAAATCAATGAAAACAGTTCTGGAAAAAACAGATGTGTGAAAGATTGACAGGAGGCAGATCTGTGGAGCTCCTCATTATCTCATGTAAAACAACACTACTGCATTGTCCACATCATTAAATCACCTGGTAGTGATATACAATAACTATTAGAGCTGAGAAAGAGTGTCTGAGAGTGTCATTAATGCTGGGAATCAAACTTAACGACTAGCTGAAACATTCTAAGACTGAACTCAACACACTTAAAGACTGTTTCCATGGACTGGAGCAGATTCTAGTCTTTGACAGTCAGAGAAGAACACAAACATAACGACTGAGTCAGTCCAATACACAACACGCTTAATGTTTGACGAGTCATGAAGGGACATTCTGCTGAACTCAACTGTGTGAGATCTTGTACCGAAACAAACATGGATGTCAACAGACAGCTGCCACTACTTATTTGCAGTGCAATTTGTGCAGAGAGAAAACAAACTTTAAAAATCCTGCCAAAAACACTGGTGTTTTTTTTATTTATAAAACGTTAAACAATGTCCTGTTATGTAGGGTGTTGCTAAAAAATTACCACTGTGTTCTTATTATCGAGCTTATGTTTGAAATTAATTACGTGAGGAACTGTTGAAGAAAATTTAATTGAACCCAAATTTTAGGTTCCTGGTGAAGGTCGACATTTATTCTTATGATGTTTGACTGTAAGAATGATAAATGCATGTTGATACTACTGCAGCATAAAGTCCTATATTTCTCTTTCACATTTCTTTTTCGTGTTCTTTCCTGATTAATTTCGTTAATTAAATAAATTCTAGTGCTGTTTTTTAAACCAATAATCAAACAATAATATAGTAGACTGTCATTCTCAAATCATGAATTAAAAGCGAATTGGTTCGTTCTGGGCAAAAACTCATTCCCCTTCCAATTTTCATTTCATCAGCCTACTGTAAATGTACAATGCACCCAATATACTATTTAATGGGAATGCAAACATTGGAAACTCTAAAAGTATGACTGCAGATATATTCAAGGCACTGTATTTCCTCATCATATTTCCTCAAATATATTAGATATAATTAAAGTGTATACAAAATAATTTTATTTTCAAATGTCAAATGTTTGTGGTTTTTCTTTTTATTTGTTAGACTTTTTAAATTAAATTATTCAGAAACAAGTGCAGTTATATAGCCCAAATAAGCTAGTCTTTTTTTTTTTTAGACTCCAGATCAAAATAAAAGAATACTTAAAGCAAAACTAAGTAACTTTTTTTACCTTCATAAAAAGTCCTTACGATGGTTAATTGACTTGTAGTGGTGTGTTTGAGGCGAGCACTAACCCCCTCTGGCACGTCTACGCCAGAATACAGCACTTGCAAGTTGAGCTGCATCGACCTGACACAATCTCGTCTCATGTTCACATTCACGCTTTACGGTAATTCAAAAACAATGTATATATTGTGACTTTATAAGACAATTTCGAAAATTAACCACCTCCATCGAGTGTACTGTATTTGCAAATTGCCCACCTCCTCTTTCTTGTACTGTATTTGCAAAACTACTGCGCTGGTGAGCGTTGTTGTCCAGAGCTGCCCTTGGAGTATTTACGACAGTGTGATTTACTGAAGGAAACTGTAGGGGGAGCTTTGCAAATCTTACGGAGTTCCGCTTTAATATTATTTTTAAAATGAGAGAAATCACAGCTTATTCTAAATTTTTTTTACAGATTTTTTACTTTTTTTCGTCTGCAGAGCAAAATAAATAGCCTAAGAACAATTTACTTGATGTTAACAATGTTAATTTAAAAAATAATATAAAAGAAACATAAAAAACATGATGTGTTTGACAAAATTACAAAAATAAGGATAAATGATGTTTGACAGGGAATGCATCTCCACAGCACAGTCACCAGCATCAGTCACAAATATTAAACATTTAAAAAGATCTTTGTGAGGACGACTGGCAAAAGCTGGTTCTTAAATTCTAAGACAAGAATCTTTAGACACTACGTGACTTTAAACACCGACTGAGCGCAACTGGCACAGACCGATGCGTTTGGGCATGATCATTCGTAAGGACCAAATTACATTCATAATCGGCCATGTACTACAATCGTGTAGTGTGTTCTCAGCTTGAAGTTCACCTGTAGTCAATAATTTTATCGCTTAAATCTCATCTTTGATCAATAAAACCGCATATTTAAACGTTTTTCCTGTAAAATTAAAAAAATATTCCTGCCTTAAAATAGCTTAAATGTAACTCTACAACCTTGATTCATTTAGTATATGTGGATCCATGAATATGCAAATTAGTCCTGCCTCCACTCAATCACACAAGCTCAGAGATATCCACTTGGTCAACTTTACTGTAATAAAGGCTGCACAATGGCAAGTGGAAATACTGGTTTAATGCAGTCATATATGCTTGAACCAGAAACTGATTCAGAAGAAGAAAAGGAAGAGTGAATTAAACTGAGGTTCATCTACAAGTTGATGTATCAGAATGGTAATGTGTTTTATGTATCGTTCTCTACAACGTTAGAGACATAACGGTAATTAATATGATTAGCCTTTAGCTTGACTACGTTATCAGACAGCTAATAATGTGTTGCTAATGTTACACAAACCATGTTCCTGTTAGCCATCTCAAAGTCAGACAGCTGCCTTGTGCTTTCTAAAAATCAGCAAGTAGTTCATCATAACAACGTAATATACATCATATACATAATTCACCTGCTATATTGCTAAATGTACCCAATTTTTCATATCAACAGGACAATATTCCGGGGTAACCCAGCTTCTCTTGAGACTCCCCCGCTTTGCAGCATAGTAATGATATGCCAAAGCCCACCCACACGTTAACGTGATTTTTTTTCAAGGTAGTTTGAGACATAAACACTGGTGATTTCAAACCGTGTTTTCACTGTCTTTTTTCACAGCAATGCTGTTGATGTATGAATTTGCACATGGATTGTCTTAAAGCATATTAAAACACCACATAGATATATAAACAACATTAAAAACTTGATTTTCACCACAGGGGGTCTTTAAGAGAGACTGAATTCATGTATGGATCATATTTTAAAAACAGCTCTAGCAGCAATAACAATGGTACTAACTTCCTTTAAGGCCATCACAGTTTCTGATAAACACAAAGACATTGTAAGAACTCCACCATGGTGGCCAGCCTAACTAAGAGGAAGCTGTATATTTATCATACAAATTAGGCTCAGCATGAAACACATAGAGACTAAAGTCGGGAGTGCTGGTAAAATACCAATGAAAACGTGAACAAGCGCTCACTGCAAGCGCAGTGCGGAGAGAGATTTGGTGTTGTATGTTTAGAGACTGAACAAGGATAAAAATGAAGCTCTCCTGCTCCATTGCTGTCAAATTAATCCACATTCAGAATCCTGCCATGAGCACAGCTTACAAAAACAAAAGTCAACCATGTAGATACTTCCATTTATGCCCTTCGCTCCACACAAATACACAGTTTTCCCACTTCTCTGTCTCTCTCTATTTCTAAGAGAGCGTATCTAGGTCAGGTTCCTACTCAAAGGCTTTTCTAAACCCCAGACTCCCCCCTCTGTTGTAGAGAGCACAGAGAGCTGATCTACATAAGGCAGACCACCACTTTACAATACTTTACAATTATCAAACGTCATGAAAAGTATGACTAAACTGACTAAAAATGAAATAAAAAAAAAGAAAAGTAAATGAGTTTTGTGGCCCGTCTGGACTCTCCACCTTTTGAAAGTGCTTTGGTAAACATTTAAATGTCAAATTTTTAATTTAATTAAAAAAAAAACAAAACAACAACAACAAAAAAACAACAAAAAAAAATGACTTTTTGTTATAAATATTTAGATGGAAGTCCTGCTCTTACAAGGCAAAGGATTTTTTATAATTTTATTACACCAAACTGACTGAGAGAAAAGTGCACAACCTACATAGGAAGGCAATATTTTTTTTTTTTTAAATAAAATAAAATAAGGTAACACTTTCTATTACAGTGTCATTGTTATATATGGTACATGCAGTAACAATATTAACTAACCCTAAACCAAACTTACTCAGTACTTATACTATTAAATATATAATTACAACAAAGACACCTTAAAATAAAGTGTAACCAAAAATAATTTTGAGATGTGTGTACAGATTTCCAGAGGCATATAATTCTTAAGGAGATATTGAGGTTTAGATTTCTAAAAAACAAATAGTGCTTTTCTTTCCTTTTTTATTTTGTTAAGTATCGAGAACAGTGGCAGTCTCTAAAGAAGACGTGAGTTCAGCAGTGACGTACCCTCATGGATGTCTCTCCTCCGTGGGGCTGCTGCAGTCTGAAGACCTGTGCCACCATGTGATCGGTGATCTGATGCAGCAGGATGCGACGAGACGCCAGACCCACCATCACGTAACGACCCATTGGAGACAAACTGACAGAGATGGCATTTGGACCTGTGAAAAACACACAGTGCAGTTATTCACAGCTGTAACATGGCAAACAGAAACAAGCTAATACAGAAACATTGACTTATAACTAGAGCCTAAGCCAAACCATTGCAAAATTAGCACAGTAATAAGTAATAAATTCAACAAGACTGGGATGCAGGACTGTATATGGTCTTAAAAAATGTTGTTAAAGCAACAATATAATAAACCAATAAAACACTGAGTGACCTGGCTGAGCAGTATTTAAACTATAATTATTACCAAGTACATTTTAAAAAGATCAAATCATAGCAGAAAGCCTGAAGTAAAAACTAAACTGAAATTATGAAAATCCAGGAAATGTATTTAACACTATTAATACTAAAACATCAATTATGCACATTATTGATTGCTGTAAATGTTACAACCAGAGCATTCAGACCAATCTGTTAAAGCATGAAATTAGAAAAGTTCACACCTAGACCTGCTCAGACTGTAATTATAGCTGATAAAATTTTTCATCTTAAAACCTAATTGAATTTTGTAGCCATTTAAATTTTAGAAATCAGTCTTGCTTGGCGTGTGCATGAGCTAGAGAGCCAGAGTGCTGGCAATGTGATCAGCAAATGAAAAACAAGTGGTTTAGTATTGAGGATTCCTGGTTGATTGCTCTCATTAATCCACTGTTACTGGATAGGGTGAATGATAGTTCCTTGAGGCCTGTACATACGATGGTGATGACCAACCCACAGAGAGAGAGAACAGCATTTCAAATTACTTTAATCTAAAACAAACAGGACTCATACTTCCTCATCACTGGTTTCCATTAGCAGCCTGGTCCCAGCCCTGCCTTCATTTGGCATTTAAATGGGGACTATCTAATTAAAGCAGCCTCTAAAAGAGCTCCATCACTGCTGTCTGTTCAGCCAATTAGAGGGAAAGAGAGAGAGAACAATGTGAATTGCCATGTCCCTTTGCATTTGATTTAATTAAGAACAAGTTTAAAATAATTTTAGCTCTGATGGCTCAATCAGTGTATTAAACCCTCATCAGCACAGGGAGGCGAGTCACGTTTTTGCAAACTAACAGCCCTTATGAGGTCAAGCAGTTTATGTCTCAGGGTCACTCACCAAATCTCTTGGAGTAGAGCATCTCTCCCAGGTTTTGTGGGGCGAGGGAGTACACAGCCAAAATACCCTCATCAGGGAAACCCCTCTGACTGCTGGGAATGAATACAGCCAGCAGCTGCCCGTCCGATGAGATATCACAGCTCGCGTCATTGTAGATCTTACAGTTGGGCACCAACACGTTAACAGAAGCTGAAAAATAAATAATCAGACACAAGAGTTCAAATTAGGTGTGCAACGATATGGAAACTGTGTCTGGTAACGATAACCAAGAATTATTTCGATTTTGATGACACCATATATTGTCCAATATTAGATATTTAAAAATCTAAAAGACTGAATACAAAAGGTCTAGATCTCTACATGCTTCAGATGAAAGTGGAAGGGGAAAACTGCTTTAATTTTAAAATGGGTACAACTATAGAAAGCAAACAATCTTTAACTTTTTATAAAAGTTAAATGGAAAATATAATTTTAATAACGTTGGAGAATGGAGAAAAAAACTAAATGCAGCATAAAAAAATATCTACATGTAAACATTATTTCATTCTATTTTAGGGGGACACCCGTCCCACATTTCATAGTCGCAAAATCAGCCTTGTCCCACACCCTTCAAGTCATAAGCAGTGTCCAGCATTTCAATTTTTTCCCCCTGAAATTATACCACCACAATAAAAACGGTAATAAAAAAATAGCAAACTGTGATTAATGGGGTTTAAAAATCTATTTACACAGGCATAATGTTCGATTTGGAGAGGGTGTTTCCACTGATGATGGCTGCATGGACAAAGCAAAGGAAACTAGCCAGTGTTGACCACAGCAAAAGTAAACTGATGAAGGTTAAAACCTGCCAGGAATTTTTACAGACACAAACTGGATGAAAAGGCTCTGCTAGAAGCTGCCAAATCCACAAAAGCAGGCTACAAGTTCAAGATGAAGCCGGTAAAAATACATATAATCTTTGTACAGTCTAATAAAGTAGCATAGCCTAAGGAAATATATATTCAATTCAATATATTTAGTAGACAGAACAGGTCCTGTGTTATATCACTTGAACCTGAGAAAATTGAGTGCCAGTAATACAAAGCCGATCACAATCAATATTTTAGAAAGCTTATTACCAAATTAAAGCATATTATCATCTAACAATTAGTCTGCAATTAGAATTTCCATCTAACATAAATCAATATTTACATAATCTATTATCACTCTCAAACGTGTTCCGCATTGTCCCGCAATATCATGTCTGCTGACCTGCAAAAGAGCAATATCCAGATGGACACCCTATTCTATTTGTGTTTAAGAATAGGTAGGCCAACTAGAAATAATGTGCAATCCTATTATCATTTGAATATAACTTATAAGCTATAATACACCAGCTTCTTTTACTCATTGGACAGATACAATAATATAAAAAAATTCACACTCAATGAAAAAATTACCGTAGGGAATGCCTTAAAACAGTGTTATAATAAGTCATTGAAACTTTAAATATGTCATATTTTGAAAAGTTAACTTTTTTTATTCTGCTGTATTTAAACTGAAAATTAAGCCCCACTTAGGATGTTAAACCAGCATGCTCATAAAAAAAAAAAGCCAAAAACTGATTGCAGTGTCAGCCTCTGCATCTGCCAGATTTCCATTTCACATCCAAATCTCTATTTGCACACAAGCGCTACTCTGTGTAACAATCTTTTTGCTAAATTAGCAGAAACTGCAGAATTGCCGTAAGTTGAGCCGCAATAAAAGTGATTTAGCGACTTACAGACAGCCGCATCTGTTCAGCCCACACTAATGAATAAGAGAGCAGAGTGGCAGGAGAGAGAGAGACGTCTGTATGTACCCTTCTCGTTTCACCATACCACATAAAGCTCTCTCTCTCACACACACACATAAAATGCACACACATCAAGGACTACCACTCTGCCAAGCAGGAGGCATAGAAAAAAATGTTTCTGCTCTGGGAACCACGTCAACTCCAAAATTAATTTTGATTCCCGTTTCACACATATAATCCTTTACAGTTTCCATGGCAATTTGCATCCCAATGAAGCCATCTCTTAATACACAGAAGGGTAGTAATATTCGGAACACAAACAAAGTGTAAACACAGGGATATTACAACATAAATAAGAGTGAACTGAGACAGTTGATTCAAAACAACTATATAGATGAAGCAAGGTATTCAAAGCATTAACGGAACAATTGCGTGCTGCTCTGGCCTCATGCATCAACGCGTGTCATTGCGCAGAGGTCTCTGAATAAAGCATCAGGTGCGTGTGTGTGTGGGAGGTGTAATTAGGGCTATTTGTGTTTTAGAATGTGAGCTTGTGATTGAAGTGTTTGTCATTTCGCTGGAAAGTGAGTGTGCGTGCGGACGACGCTGGAAAACATGTAAGGGCACAAGATAAACAAGAGCAGGTGAGTTTTGGCAGGTGACAGAGTCAATATGCACATTTAGAAAGATGGATTTGTTTTAATCACCCAGTGTCTGTGTATCTGTGTGCATGTGTTCACTGAGTAAGGTCAAGAGAGTCTGAGAGGACAGGAGGGAAGATTTAAGCATGAGTGTGTTAATTAAACAGGGCAGTAATTTAGAGCAGTGATGAGGCTGCTGCCGGGCAGGGCCTGCATTTCACTCCCTGACACACACTTTCAACCACAAACATGTCCATCCACCCACCCACCATCACTTAAGCCCACTTATTCACTGCAGGCCAACAGAAGCAGGGAGAGAAGAAGAGGGAAATCTGTTCATGGAAGAGAAAAAAAAAAAAAAAGTGCAATAAAAGTGATGACAAAATCTGCAGTTCCGAATGTGGTATCTGCATTCCATGTTTAAGTGTGTACCTGATAGAAAATAAATAATAAATAAAATTAGTGTAGGCTCAGGGAGGCACTTAAAAAATACACTCTTGCCCTTAAAAGGCTTCAATATAAATGCTTGAATCAAGAGCTAAATCATTTTAATTCCATTCAAGATTAGAGCACATGAAATAAATCTCACCTGCCTCTCACTATGATGAAGGAAATATTAAATTAAAACTCTTGTCTTATAGCAGGAGAGGGTCAGAAGGGCAGGTTGTGTAATGGTGAGAGTCAGCCCACACTGCTGAAGATGGATAAGTGGCTCACGGCTTCAGCAGACAGAGCACCCTACTGGACGTGAGTAATGGATTTGCCGGGGTAAAGTGACGGCTATTCCGGTGACACTCTGAGGGAAGATCAGACCATCCCTGTATGAGTTAAAGTGCATTTTAATCATCTATTTTTGTGGACGCAAGGGTGCACGAATGTACTTTAGGGTTTATATTGGGTTTGTGGCTGACACTGAATGATAAACGGAGCGCTCAGGACTCCAGCTGCTGTGGACAGAGAGCATCTGGACAACTGAAATAAATCATGCTTTTACAGGCATATTTATACTGGATCCCTTCCATCGACACAGCCTATGGACCCAGACTGGTTCAGTCCTGAATTACTCACTCCCATTACATTCTCTGTCATCTGCCACTCTGTCTGAAACTACAGTACAAAGTCATCAAGCAGTTAACAGACACAAGATAGTAGTGACAGGGATTTCCTGGGCATGACTTCTGCAGAGGAGCTTGGGAATGTGTTTGAGAATAGAGATGTGTCTCTTGTCACTGAGAGATTAAATGAGCAAGAATTAGAGACAGGGATAAGGAAAAAATTCAAAGAAGCATTGGATTAACACATCCCTAGAAAAACAACAACAACAACAACAAACTGAATATATTCTAGTTTCAAGGTCGACAAATAATGAGCACACAAACATTCATAAAAACACAACCATCCCTCTTCCGAAACCATTCACACAAAAGCACTTCAGATGACAAAGGAGTCTCAGAAACGACTCAAAACCACAGACACCTAATGTCAGTTCAAGTGTCTATTAATATCACAGCACCTGAATATTAGAAAAGGATAAATACAGAAGAATGACAAAGAAATAATAAAGTAGACATAGTGATTTTATGTTTGAAATATATGAGATCACCACACTATAAGCCCAGCAATGCATTCCAAAGGTACACCAATTCATTTGTCTTTTAGCAGAGACTATTACTCAAGATGCCTTCCAGTATATTTGTCATAGGGAATCCTCCTGCAGTAACTGGTGTCTGGTGATAGTTCATGGATCATTGATTTGAACCAAAGACTATAGAATAACACAAGACGTGTCACTCGTATTGTTTTGAATGGGAGAAAGTGTAACTCGCAATATGGCGGAATAAGTCCCGCCTTCTAAAGCCAAGAGCCAATCGCCGACTGGTAAAGTCATCGCGTCACTTCAGCGGCCGTTAGAATCACCGGTTTCTATAGAAACAGTCAGACGTGCGCCTCCGAAGAAACGCGCATTTAGGTCTGCGCATTAGCTTGATCCTGCTTGGAAAAAAATTCAGTTTTTTGTCATGATTCGAGCGTTTAGAAACTAAATTTATGAGTCGGTTGTTGTTAGATTTCATTGGTGATTTCAAATATGACATTTAATCGAAAGGTTGACGAACAGTTTTGGAGAATCTGATGTTTCCCCATTCAAAGAGATAGGAGCTGCATGATGCCCAGGATGCCCGAGAGGCGTTTCAAAGATGGCCGCCGAGTGAAATGACTTGTCTTAAAGGGACTTTGTTTGAACCCACAACATTTTGGTTACTAGCCTAGATCACTAACCCAACATGCATGCCCAAAACAAGTGGTCTTGGTTTACAGCCTTAAACATTAACAGCATTAATCATTCTGGAATAACATATAATGAACAGTGAAGTTGCAAATAAATTCAGTGCAATAAACATTTTAATTTGAATAAACAGCTTTTGCCTCTGTTCAGACCAACACAAACATTCGTGAATGAAGAGGATTCACATACAACCACAACTTGGTGGCAATCACAGAGTATTTTTCAAAGCAACAGCAAATAGCAGAGGAAGAACCTGGAACCAGCTATTTTGTCTCTGTACTCCTGTATTTGGTGTTATTTCATAAACACCATAATGAATAAAAAATCTGAACAGCCTTTTGAAAACATGTAAATATTTGATATTGATGATTTTTTTTTCCTCTGTGAAAAGTAGGTACCAGAAAAGTTATGTAGCGCACTGACTTTCAAAGTAACCAGGGTATTTTTGCTTTTGTAAAAGTACCATCTATTGTCAGAGAGTGAATCTGCATTTTCATGTTCATCTCAACTTAGCGGTCTGTATTCCCCATTTTTTCTGTATTGTGGAGTGCAAAGTTGTTTTTCTCTAGGGCACCACTAGATTTCCAATATCGGCTACTAAAGATGTGACAGTAAAGAGGTTGTGCACTTTATATCATTAAATGTAGACATGCTATTGTGGCAATGATTTAATGAAGCAGCTACTGCAAGCGTTTCACAATACAGGCCTCCTATAATATAGAAGCCACACATTTCATTTCCTTTGCAGCCGTGGGCATACTAGGTTGAGGTATTTTACATTAAATCCTCTCCATCATTTATCAGAAAAATGAATATTCATAGATATTCATGTTGCATTTTTGCATCAATGAGTCTGGTGTATGTATACATTATCTATTATTATCTCAAAACCGGAGCTCTACAACCATTGAAAAAGCCCTTCAGCTTCTGAGAATTTACAGAAACATAAAACACACCTTAACTCTACAATCAGCCCTGCAGTGACAGTCTGAATTTCATTTGGGATTTTACTTTCCAAGTGTCACAAAAATCCTCTTGCTACACTAAAACCCAATGAGTTTGCATTTACAAGCACTGCATGAAAGCGAATCGGCACACGCATAAAAAGAAATTAAAATAGAGGGGGAAGGAAGGGGGTAGGCTTGCTGCAGTAGTCGTGTTAAACTGTGTTACACAGACTAGGTATGTGACGGTATCAAATTTCCATGTTGCGATTAATGGCTGAAGCTTTTATCACGGTATACGGTATTATCATGATATTGAAATAATTTGCAAAAACAAAGTGTTGTCATAGTAAAACAGGTTTAAGAACTCTTTTTGTAATGACAAAAATAACTCTGAATGTTTAAATAAAATAATACAATACACAAAAAAATGGTGCAATATATAAGAATTTTGCAGTAAAATATCCAAAAACCATTAGGCCAGTGTTATATATTTTGTTCACTTGAGTACTTACAATATCCCATTTATAGACAGAAAACGAATTATTGTTATATAGATCAACACGTTATATCTTGTAAAATGTGTGGTAAAATGTAATATATTGTATCACGTACGATATCTTGTAAAATGTGTCAGTATTGCTGCTCTCTATACACAGAGTACGCGTGAAAAGGGAACGTGAAATCACCCCCCCCCCCCAATCTACCCTAAACCCAGTGTTATCGGTAATACAGGTGTTGTCACAAGTTTATATAACGGTGTGAAAGTTTCCTCACAGTGACATCCCAAGAAGGGGAACAAAAATCATATATATACTGTATATATATATATATATATTCACAAAATGACAACTTTCTACACCTGCTTTGCTCTAATGAGAAAGGACTTTGGGTTGAAAAAGAAGTAGAGCAAAGCATTTAATTTGAATTGACTCATAGCTCTCCTAATTAAAATAAAACTAGTGTGTGCTGCTATCCCAGCAAAATTCCACATAGCCCTTAGCGATCCAGAGATTTCAGTTAAGGCAACTCAGAAACATCTTTGATTTCAAGAACTGGAACAACATAGGGCTTGGAAACGTGTCTTTGATCCTCTGTTTTGGTCTTTAAATAGAACAAAAAGTACACAGGGCTGATAATTTCATCTTAACTGTAACAAACTAGAGGATGGAAGAATAGCTGCTGTGGAGGAAAAGAGTGAGGAGGCTTCATAATGTCAGTGTTTGCTTTCTGCTGAAGCCACCAAAAAAATTCTGAGACTATTCCATTCTTAAAAATGCATTAATGAGCTGAGTTGTATTAAAATGATAAATCAGTTGTGATGGCTTATCTTTAGTGAGAGTAACAATTACACTGATTTATGATCCCCAGCAGATTCCTGCCATTATTGACTTTGGAAGAATGAAGTAAATGGTTTCTCAATGTGAGCTCCCAGAGCTCTCAGAAGCTTTATGAGCTGAATTTGTCCACTGTCTCTGTTGGTACCTGAAAATCTGTGACAGTCTACCTAATTAATATTCATAAACACACAGATACACACTGCATTAGTCTTAGACCTGACCTCATGAAATTAAACCATGTGTCTTGATGTTCTGAATTATTCACAATAATGGACTGTTGTGGTTTTATCTAAATATCATTATATTTGCCATTGTTCACCACCTTCACCACTACCACAACAGCATCTTCACCTTTGACCTAAACTATACCAATCATACAGTACACAATATCAACTGACACCAGAGTTGGTTTAAACCTCAAATGGCAGACGGCACCAAGAAGAAGGAAGAGCGGTCAACTGCCGCAACTCTGGATCAACATGCACCAATCTAAATTGTTCTATATATCTTAATCATTTGTTAACATATATTCATTACTTAAATGAGCTCATTGTTTCTGCCTTTAATAGATTGTTAGCCTTTGTGATTTGTATAGGTACATTTCTGAAATTATATAACTTGCACAGTCACCTCTGTTAACAGATCACTCTAAAATGTAACGGTGACAGGCATTTTCTGTAAAGCTGCTTTGAAACGACATGTATTGTGAAAAGCGCTCTACAAATAAATGTGAATTCAACTGAATGTGAACTGGCACCAATGAGAGCTCTCTCTTTGGGCATCCCCTAAACTGAAACAAAACAAACAAACAAAAACCATCCCCACACTTCAGAACAGAGGTCACCAACCTTTTTAAGCCCAAGATCCCTGACCTCAACCTTTAGGAAAGACAAGATCTACCTATTGAAGAATTGATAGAAAAAGAGCTTATTTTCTGCGATTTTCCAAGTCTATGTAAAAAATGCATAGGCTTTCGGCTGAGGGAACCTGTGCGCCACTAACATCCGGGGTGGCCTACAAAAACACGTCATCCCTGGGGTACTCTATTCGGAGGTAAGAGGAAAATAAAATGCCATCGCCATCAACACTTTTTCTGAATACAGTAAGTTCCCTTTAGAGATACATTCATATAACCCCTCAACCCTAATTCAATATTTTTTTTTTCTTCTTATATTTCGAGCATCGTGAACAGTGAGCTGCTCTGCTTGCAACAGCTATTTAATGTTACCTTTATAACTATCCCAGGTTTTCCGAAAATAACAGAAAAATAAATACAAAAAATACAGTACAAACACTTGAGAAAAGTAATGTATTTTGTACTCATATTTCTGTTATTTATGGGAGCTACTGGGACAGTGAGAAAGATCTACTAGTTGATCGCGATTGATGGGTTGGCGACCACTGCTTTAGAACATATGTTAGCTTATAGAGGCAGGGACCTTGGCTACTATATTACCCCTAGACAGAGAGTTGTATTATATTATACTGGCAATTAGTGGAGTTTACTTATTTTCTGTACTTCTTATCAAACCTGCAGATATACATGTACATTGGTGCTTTGTATCATCGCCAGAGCTTCTGTGCAGCCAGTCATGCTTTCCTCTCTATTAAAATAATGGCTAACTTTGATGTAGAGCTCTTCCATGGTCTGAATTTGAGATGCTTTGTTAATTTCGGCTTCTTGAAGCCATACATTACAATGAAGTAGATGCATCAGAGAGCATGGAAAAATTTCATCTCATTAATACTTCTGCTCTTTGGCTGAGCTTGACAGAAAGACTTTTGAGGAAAGGGTAGTTAATAAGGAGAAATCAAGCTCAAGTTAGATAATGAGCTTGCTCAGCTGAAGGCTCACTCTAGGCTTCTCTTGGGAAAACTGCTGTCTTCTCAGTGGAGAGTGGAGAGATGGCTAAGCATGGCTGGTAGGTGTCCAGGGCTACAGAGTAGGTTGACTGCTCAAAAATATCAGTCATCAGTCAATGTGCAGGCCAGTGATTCACCTGTCGTGCCTCCTGCTGCTGAACAATGTCATTGTCGCCCCTTGGAGGTGCCTGTCCCTGCACTGTCAGGTGATAGGGTGCAGAACTTTAATTGTGTGGTGGTTGAGGAAGGCAAGCAGGCAGGATTTGGGTGGACACATGTGTGACACATCCCTCTTACTGGTCATTATCCGACAGGATGAGCCTAGTAAAAGAAGTGCTGGAATACACAGAATGGATCAATGTGTGCTATATTGAGTCTTTTGAAATCTCTTCATTGGTTCTAAAAGTCCTTTATTCTTGTTTTCACACAATAAGGATGGCAAGGTTATGAAGTCCAACACATTAAATTGGATCAGGAGGCGTTTTCTCCCCAACAATTTGTCTGGAGCACACTATGTTGTGCTTATGTGAACTTGGTGAAACTGAAGTGTTGTTCAGAATCCCTGCAATCACTTGAGGTCTACATATTCATTAATGTGGCAGTTGTTTCTATGTTTTCCTCAGGGTCAGGGTTATTATAGTTGGGGATGTCACAATATCAGATTTTTCACTATACTATTCTCATGGCCAAAATAATTCACAATAACAATATATTACAATATCTAAAGAAATATTAATAATAATGCTATCTGTCAAATTAATCTATACATTATCCTTATGGAAAAACACATATAAACTATATACTGTATATGTAATTCTCTCTCTCTCTCTCTCTCTCTCTCTCTCTCTCTCTCTCTCTATATATATATATATATACACACACACATATACACCAACATAACATGTAATTACCTTTATGTTTAATCAGTCAAATTATTTGTCTACCTTTGAGTGCAGTCAGTTCATCGTTCAGTCAGTCAGTCCGTCAGTCCGTCAGTCACACACAAGTATGGTGTGCAAGTCAAACCTCAAATCACAGTCTTTGTTGTTCTACCCTCCTAATTGATAGAAGTGTGCATGTAGTCCATTCTATAGTGACTGTGTATGTTTTATAAGATCCAGAAAAAATCTGATCATCATTAAACCAGAAAAACAACAAAATTAGAGAACAAAAACAATTTCTAAAGCTTGTGCTCCTAAACATTAGATAACTCACACCTAAGGTGGTTATTGTAAATTAAATTATCACAGATAATAGTTGATGTATTCTGGCTTACTGAAACCTGTCTTAAACCAAATAACTATTTTGGTCTTAATGAGTCTACTCCAGGCTACTGTTATAAGCAGGAGCTGATTCTGATTGGTCATGGTGGTGGTGTTGTAATAATCTATACAGATATTCTTAATATTTCTCAGAAGACAGGACATAGGTTTAATTCATTTGAAGTGATTGTGCTAAATGTTACACTTTCATATAAGAAAAATAATCCCTACTATCTTTTGCTTTGGCTACCTTGTATAGACCTCCAGGGCGCTATATTGATTTTCTAAAAGAGTTTGCGGAAATTTCTCTCAGACCTATTGGTCAACATCAATAAAGCATTGATTTTCAGAGACTTTCATCATGTAGATAATACCATATGATGTGTTAGGGGTTGAGTTTAAAGATTGACTAAACTCTTTTGGGGTCAAGCAAAACGTCACCAGACCCACTCATCATTTTAATTATACAGTAGATTTAATTATATTGGATGGAAACAATCCTACTGATAGAGATATTCTACTGCAAAGTGATGATGTCACTGACCTTGTAACGTGCATACTGCGTACTGCTGATAATTGCCATATCGCTCCACGTTATCGACCAGGTAGAACAACCACTATAGATCCCAACCACTATAGATAGATTCACAAATAACCTGCCTGATCGGTCTCAGCTGCTCAGTGTACCCATAAACACAAACGAACTTGAGGAAATTACTAACGGCACTATCTTCTCTAATACATTAGAAACTGTTGCACACATCAGATAAAAAAAAAAAGAACTACACCAGAGTACTACACCGTGGTCCAACAGTATTACTCACACTATCAAGAGAAAAACTCATTATCTAGAGCACAAATGGAAACAAACTCATTTAGAGGTCTTTAGAATTGTGTAGAAAAACAGCATGACCTGCTATAAAAAGGCTCTAAAAGCAGCCAGGGCCAAGCATCTCCACAAACTCATAGAAAATACCAAACCAATCCAAGGTTTTTACTTAGTACAGTGACTAGATTAACAAATAAATCTGAACTGATTATTCCATTACAGTTTAGTAATAATGACTTTATGAACACTGAGAAAATCTAAAGTATCAGAAATACAATTGTAAATTGATGGATGTCAATTCATCCTTTGACAGCATTTTATGATTCAGCCTCAATTATCGCTCCTCAAGAACAATTGAAGTGCTTTACATCTATAGGACAGGAAGAGCTAAATAAACTTATCATTGCATCTAAACCAACAACAAGTTTATTAGGTCCAAGTACCCACTAAACTACTAAAAGACGTGTTACATGTATCACAAGAGCCTCTTCTCAATATTATTAAGTTGTCTCTATCTCTAGGTCATGTCCAAAGACCGTTCAAGCTGGCAGTTATTAAGCCTCTCATTAAGAAACCACAACTAGGTCCAAATGAATTGGCAAATTACAAACCCATTACAAATCTTCCATTTATGCTTAATACTAGAAAAAGTTGTGACCTCTCAATTGTGCTCCTTCCAAGCAAAGAGAGATAGGGAAAAAAGGGCCCATCAAAGCACAGAAACTGCTCTCTTTAAAAATTACATATGACTCATGACATATTTCTAGCTTCTGACCAAGGATGTATCTCAATACTTGTTTTACTTAATCTTACTGCTGTTTTCGACACTGTAGATCAGAACATACTCTTAGATTGACTACAAAATTACACTGGTATTCAAGGACAGGCAACAAGGTTGTTTAGATCGCACCTATCAGACCATTACCATTGTCTATTTAAATGGGGAAAAATCTAAGATAACATCAGTAAATTTCTGTTTACTATAAATGATGTATGGGTTGAATGTTTATAATAAAAGCCTAAATTAAAACTTTTCAACATATAAAGCAATCGTGTCTTCATAAAATTTGGACTAAACCACTCAATTCATATGGATTAGATTTACGATCTCTTTATTAACTTTTTGAAGCGTCAAATTGGTAGTTGCGTAGATTGTCAATGGAGGGACAGAAATCTCTCAGATTTCATACAAAATATCTTCATTTGTGTTCTGAAGATGAACAAAAGTCTTACGGATTTGGAATGACATGAGGGTGAATGAGGGTCAGAATTAAAAAAAAAAAATCAGAAATATTTGGGTAAACGAACTAAAAAAAAAAAACTCTCCCAAATAATGTTGCACACTATACAGGGAACCCTCTCATCTGACACGTCACATTTAAGAGCGTCAAAACACCATTTGTGAATGCCGTTTGAATTTCATGATAAAATCATTTTTATCAGAAGTAATAAAGCACAACGTTTTTTGCGATTATTGGATGAGAGGCGCTACAAATAATATGTGATGTAGGAAAAAAACGCAGACCTGGCAACCCTGGCTTGAACTACGCGAGATTCATAGGGTCAAAAAGAGCCTCCTTTAATGTCGCTATTTTTAAACTGTTAATGCATTAAAATTCAACACATAAGTTATTTTTTTAAGTAATATTGCAGTCTGAACATGTCTTTCTGCAATCCGCACCTTTTTGATTGACAGGATATAATCGGCCCCTGATCATCGGCAGTTTTTAACTATGGCCGATAGTGATAATAATAGCTTGTATCGGCCGATACCGATTGTTGGCCGATATATAAGTGCATCTCTAGTTAAATGTAACATTTCCTATTTTAGGACAAAAAAATAAAAAATTACTCTCTTTCGCTGACTTTTGATCAGCAAGTCCTGCATACTGGGGTGATTGAAAAATTTCCGTGGAATCCAAAAAACTTCTACACTGATAAGCTAACTTTCTTGGAGTGCGAGTAGAGTGTCTCATCTGTCATATTCGACGACATGCTTTTATGTGGCAAAAGCAGCTTTGCACTATGTCTGCTTGCGTTTTATGACAGGTGGCAACAAAGTGTTTCGCACAAGTCCTGAAAAGTGAAGCCAAAGCATTTCAATTGCCCTCCCCAGTGGCTGGCAGCAGTATAGGTCATAAACCCCATTGTCTCCATTTAATTGAATACTATTACAAACTTCAAATATTTTTTTCCAAAGATGGTTAATGTCATTTTAGGTGGTTTGCATCACGATGATGTGTGTTCAAGTGTTTTCCAATAAGTATGGTTTATAAGTATTTATTTGTATTTATTTTACAATAAGTATTTATTTAAAGTATTTATAAGTATTTATTTGTCATGATAACGTCATGATTGACGGCTGTGCTAGTGATTGCGTCTACAGGAGTGGATGACACATAGAACACAAAACTGATGGGAACTGCTCCAATGGAGAACAGTGACTGGATCTAAAACCTTAAGATGACACAGTTACCGAAAGCAAAACCACACGCGAAAACCAGTGACGGACAACTGGTTGACCAGTCAGGTTCCGTTCACACGGTGTAAGTTTTCTGAGAATGCAGTTTTGAAAATATCCTGAAAATATTCAGTTGCGAGTTCAGTAATAAAATACGGTTGTTGCTCCCATAAATAACTGAACTGTGTGTGAACGGCATTGTATTAAAGGGATAGTTCAACCAAAAATTGCAATTTCTGTCATCATTTACTCTACTTCAAAACCTCTATGATTTTCTTTCTTCTGCTGAACACAAAAGATGATATTTTGAAGAATGTCGAAACCAAACAGTTAATGGGCCCCCATTGACTTCCATTGTATTTTTTTCCCCATACAATAGAAGTCAATGGGGCATTTTGTGCTCTTGTGCACATACCCAAAAGGAGGTTTTGTCAGATTTAGCTCACTTCTGAGTACAAATCTGTTCCCTGACTTTCACTGACTAAAAAGCTGAATTTCCATGACCTATAATGAATGGAAAAATAGGCCACTGTTGTGCTGAGCACTGAGCAACCAAAAATCAGATATAAAAATATTTTAAAATCATCCATTTGCAAGCTTTATTTACTTGTTCACAGACATTTTTAGTACAAAACAAAGTTAAACACTCATACACACTACTTTTTTTTTGTGCTTTTACCCGTTAAATGCACTTTGATATTTTTCTGTACTATTTCTACAGAAATTAATTTATAGTTTTTATCCTTTCAGGGAAAAACGCTCTAGAGCAGAGGTTCCCAAACTTTTTAGAGTGGAGTACCCCTGAGGCATTTACCATCCTTCTGCGTACCCCCTCTCTTCCACTTAGACTGCACCGGTTCCATTAAGGGACAATATTTGCCCCCTAAATTGACTTTCCAGTAAATTTTTTTAACCATTATAAATACCTTTACGACATTAATAATGTTTTAAATAAATAAATAAAAAATGTTCAATAGAGAAATATGCAATGATAACGTGAAAAGTTATTCTTTTAAATACTAAAACTGTCAGTAGGTGGTGGTTAGTCACTGTCTATGTGTTAGTCTTTTTTTTTTTATTATAACGAACAAGTGGCTGTATTTACAAATGAATCATTGAATCAATTGCTTTCACGAACGATTTGTTTAAAGCCGTAGATTCGTTCACGAAACAGAGCTGTGTGCTGTAGTTAGAGCAAATACTAAAAATACTATGAAGAACATCACTTTTTGTTTGTTGAACTGTTGTAAAATTTCACATTTGCAATCGTGTGGATATTTGGATTTGCATTCTTGCTCGTATAATATTATCAACATTAAAAACAAGAACTTAAAGATATATTTTGTATCATGAGTTTAAATCTTAAATTGAACTCTATACACTTTCTGTGCCAGGCTATTTTTGTTCTTCATGATAATAAGTAATAAATCTATAGGTACATTGTTGAGAATGGCGGTAATGTAGTACAATTTGCTAAGACAGCATAATCTGCAAGCAACCTATAGGCATCCGTATGCACGCTGCTTATGTGGCAATAGATGCAGACAGTTTTGACCGCAAAATAAATTAAAGAATTAAATGAACAGCAAAACTCAGCATTTTGTTCGTGTACCCCCTCCGTCACCTCACATACCCCAATTTGGGAACCACTGCTCTAGAGGATTTTCTGTTTGTCATCAAGTTCATCATTCAGTCTTTTTATTTCTTCACATTTAGTTTTTGCAGACCATCTTAGACTGTTTGACACTAGGCTATTTATGTAAAATAGTTATGATTATTTAAGTCTAAAATAATTATTTAATAATTATTAATTATTTAAGTCCTGGAAAACCTGTAATATTTTTACTTTAGAAGTAATGTTGGTAGTTTATCCAATGTGCATATATTAATTCATATTCATTCATTTTACCATGGTGAATTAACGACGGTAACTGCTACGCACGACCAATTTGAAAATTCTGTGCGACTGCCACTAGGGGGTGAAATGCGACAGTCGTATCCTAATGTTGTGTGCAGTGAAAAGGCGGCTAATCCGTGTCCTTTTTTTTTTTAGCTTACCGTGTATTAACCCGACGCAAAGAATATACACTAACAAGAAGCGACACTCAATAGAACGTTCCATGGCAGCACCGGTGCCCAGCAGCGGCCCTGCGTTTCTGCCATTTTGTGGTGAAAGCGAGTCGGCAGTCCACTAGTTTCTATGGCAATATCAGCTGCTTTGTTAAAAAAAAAAAAAAAAAGTACATTAAAACTGAAATCCAACCTGAATGATGACAATACAGAATAAAATACTATCACTAGTGATTATCAAATCCTTTTTACAGTTTATTTTACACACTTTGTGTTTAAGTCTTCCACTTTTTTCACAAAACCTTTGCTCTCTAGAAACCCAGTCAGTTTGGGTTAAAAGTCTTTGAAGTTCAAGTATTAGCATTATAAACACTGAATTATTACCAACATATGAAACTAAATTAAGGACATGCATCAGAAAAATTGGGAATGTTGGACAATAAATATATGAATATGCTTATTTTTGCAGTGTTGTCTAATGTCCGTTAAAGCAAAAGTGTCCAAAAGTGGGAATTATAAGATAACGGACACAGCAATGCATCATGTATTATAAGATTGTTATGTTTGTAGCGTGATCCATTAAAACATACATAGCCTATTTAAATTCATACTTAGATACTATTAATTAATATTACTCCACTAGGTATGAAATATATTGTTCGCTGCAAACATGATGATAATTATTAATTTACCATTAATAAATGTGTAAAGTTGCATAAAATAGAAATACTCAATAAAGTAGGCTAACTACGTTACCTCAGATGGATGAATGGTTGGATTCCACAACTAAAACTGTGGATAAATAAAACATATATAAGACAATACAACATTTACTGTAGGAGCCATACAATTGACTGGTGACTTAATTTAAAATACTGTTCTATTGCGCTTCTGATTTGGCAGTGAAATTCACTGATTTTGGGTGCATAAGATGTGAAGGATTCTATGGTCCAGTTAGTACTTTCAATCCCATAATGTTGGCCGCACTACCGGTACCCAAAAAGTACTCAAAGAGTCACCTCTTGGGTTCTATACACTTTGCCAGACATGACAAAGCTACACGAAGACAAAACCACTCATAATGACTGACTTTCAATGTCTGGAATAGAACTTTTAAAATTCCATGATATTCCAGAAATTCCATGATCCGAGGAAACCCTGGCACACACACACACAAACTAATCCACATGCTTACTACCACATAATGTTGCAGCACGCAGAAAAAGATGTTATGTTATGGGCAGATGCTCTGGTGTTTCTCAGAGAGTTTGTACTATATTACACTGGCAGGCCTCAATTCTTTGCAAAGTTTAGCTCAAAGACCTGCAGCTAAATTACCGTCATCACAAGGACACAAGAAAATGCCTCTCAGATTCAAATCAACTTCTATTATTGCCAACACTTGAGCTACAGAGAATCATTCAACTACAGAGCAAATAATTGCTTATCATATGGCCTAAAAATCTGAATGTGTCCCATTTACATTAATGATTATAACCTGAAGTCTGACAAGCTATTTTTGACAAGCTATTTTAACAAGTGCACTGTATTTCTAACAGATGTGTCCTCCTACCATTTTTGGATGGAAGAAAATTCTTCACTTTATCAAACTGATTTTGTGATATTTAAGCCAGAACACATAATTAAAGCAAGTACAAGTATTTTCTAAGAAGATGAAGTGCTTTTTCTAACAATTAAACCAGACTGCATTCAAATAATTATAGAGGAAAGAATTATATAGGCCAAAAAGAAAAAAAAGTTGACAAAAGCCCAGACGTACTTAATTAAAAGCTATGGCAAGAGCATGTCTAATGGAAATTTTTCGATCTTAAGTGTTTTCTAGAACAATGAGCTTCCACACATTGAGAATGAGCATTACTCAGTTATATGGCTGCTGCACAATATATGAACTTCTAATGGGCTACAAAATCAATAGCACAGTTTATTTGACATCTAATACCTATAACGGACATCTTGTATTTGTAATTAGACTGCACTGATGTATCAGAGGGAATGTGTACTGTGGGAGGACAGAAGAATGCACTCGGGGCTCTGTAGGGCAGTGGCAGCAGCCTGCTGGGAAGTGAAGAGGGCTTCTGACCAGGGGGTCAGTTTTCTGCTCAGCTGACATGGTCCAGCTCTACCTCCCGCTATTTCCCCATGTACTTTAGTGGTCCTGTAGCATACCTGATCCTATGTGCTCTGATATATAACAACTGCTGACTTTCTTCTTCAGATTACAAAAGATACAATACTTCTATGACAATACTAATCTGTGATCAATGTCGGTTAACATTCCAATCAAAGAAACTTTGTAAGCCGTGTGGATCTAACAAAAAATGTCCTTGTTTTAAGTACAGACTGCTTAAAATTTAAGTCTACTGTAACTCAACTTGGTTATCAATTTTTAATAAAAATATTTCAAAAAAATCTATGTTGAAAGCATAAGAAGAATTTATACTACAGTGTAGCAGTACTGTGCTGTGGTTTTCATGGCCATAAAGGCCTGTTAACAGCAAGAAAAAAACTATAACAGTAACTATAATAGCTACACATGGTCCACACCAATGGACAATAACATTCTGTTTATTACAAGCGTACACTTCACTTATGCTCTGTGAACATACATAATTGAAGAACACACATTAAAATAGGAAAACAAATTGCTCTGAAAGTTATTCCAACAATATAATTCCACTGTGTCGTTATCATTACAGTGGTCTGGATTCATTCTTAGTGTGAATGGGCCAACTTTCTAATTTGGCTGAGAACACTTCATATGATCACTGCTTGGGACACTCATGACTGCCCCTTTGCACAGAACAGAAGAGCACAAACAATTAGAATGAACTCTGCAAATAGTGTTGTATGGCAAATCTTTTCCATCCACTTTTCTTTGGGGTACTTGATAATAAAAACGATAAGCCACAATAAGCCATATTTTGCAGAACACTGCAAAGCCAGAGACTTTTTCCGGGGTGTTTGGGCCAAAGCCGGGGATTCTGTAATTCAAGCAGTGTAAGGGGATTTCCAAAACAATTGTGTGTGTTTGAATATCTTTAACAAAAACCTAACAAAATATTTATTGTCCTCAGAAAAAGCCATCTGATTGAACTGATGTATTTTACAACATAGTACTATAGACAACAGTGCTGCTGAAATCAGTTTTTATTGCCCTGTCTTTGGGAGATCTGAGTATCTAAAAATGTCTGGGTCTTCAACAGAACTGACAAACAAAACTCTCAATCCTCAACCATCAACAGATCCTCAGCAAATCTGGCTCGTCTGTGTTAAGAGATAAGTGAAGGTCAAACTGAATTTTATAAGGATTGACTTTGATTTTTTTTTAATCTTCACACTGCAACAAACAGCATTCACAACACTCATTTTCTTGTGTGTATCTATGGCATTATTTTACTGACAAATGTCGAGAGCACATTATTGTGACACGAGAGCACATACATGTAATGCGCGAGCGCGAATCTCTCCGCTCGCGCGTGGATTTCCTTTGCTCTCGCACAGTTTACAGTGTTCTCATATGAACGCTCTCTCCTCTCGCTCAGATATTGTGTGTGCGCGCTCAAACTGTGTCCTGCGTGTTCGCGAATCTCTCCATACTCTTGCATTAGAAATTAATTTGTTTATGGATTAAAACGCTGTCAAAAGTTATCAACCAATCAGAATAGACAACTGATCGATCAGTGTATATTCGGACTATAAATTGTTATGTGCAATACTTGTGTTATTATTTAATGTTTGCAACACAGAAATAGCAATAGTGTGTTGTTGAAAACACTTTGTGAAGCTGTTTAAAACATATAGCTTCCACGACCACTGTTTTCAGCGGCAATGCAAAAGCAGGTTTAAATATTTCAATATGATTGTAATTTCAAAGGTTTAATAAACAGCTGAATCATTGTCATTTAGGAATAAGATTGCATTCTTTTGATTAATCGTGCATACATAAAAGCTTATACCAGAAGTATTTTTGTATGCCATATTGTTACGGAACTGTGTAAGCCTGAATATTGTTTATTTGGTTTATTGTTATATGTGTGTGTGTGTGTGTTTTTTTTGCTTTGTTTTGTTTTGTTTCTGTCAAGCGGGATATCACGGGATGGCTCCACCTCTCTCTGCCGGGATTGGGTTACAATTACTGAGCAAGGGTTTAAAACCATCTCTTCCGTTTCCTGCCGGCGAGTTGTTGCGGCTTCGGGCAAGTCGCACCTCTCCTGCCTCCTCTCCAGCCGCCAGACCACCTTTTTTTTATGTTGTGCATTAACCTTGATTATGTTATTTTTGGTTACAGTGAAGGTGTTCTGTAGGGATGACCTGCCCTTTTCTTTTGAAACTAAGTTCGCTCTGTTTTTGCTAGAGTAGTAAGGGTAATTTGTTGTATTTTATTTTGATACATTGAGGGAAGTTATTTTGGATATTCTTGTTTTTTTTTATTACCCGTTTTGTTTGTTATTTTGGGCCTTGGGTCTTCCTGAAGTTTATGCACCCACTGGTTTAAGTTATCCTGGAAACTTTCAAATGTTTATCACATAATTTCTTTCATCTTAATAAAACGTCAATCGTTTTTTTCTTGAATCCTGAATCTAGTGTTTTTTTTTTTTTTGGTCTGACGACTGGGGAAGGCATCCCTTTTCTTTTTTTTTTTTATTGCGATTAAACCTAGACTGGTCGTAATAATATTTTATACCAGACTTCAAAAGAAATTATCGTAAGTATGATTTGCCTTGCTGGTGAGTATTTTGTTTTGCTTTATTGTCTGATTGGCGGTTTTTACTTGTGAAGGGGGGAGTAATTATGGAGTTTAGTATCGAGGCTTTTAAGCAGTGTCCTACTGTAGAGGCTTTGCGTTCATGCCGTAAATCTGATTTAATTCTTGTTGCTGATTATTATGATATAGCTGTATCTAAAGTAGCTTCTAAACAGGCAATAAGAGATGTGGTGCAGGAAAATTTGGTGACGGCGGGGGTTTTGAAAATCGAGCCAGAGTTACGGGATGTCGGAGCAGAAGCTTCAGTTCAAATTCCGACGGCAGATCAGGATCCATTGGTAGGTCTAAAAACAGAAGATCTGAAATTGGCAATACGACTTAAAGAGCTTGATTTACAAGTTAAGCGGCAAGAACACAATACACAGCTTCTGCGCGTCAGGCAGTGTGAACTAGAAGCTCGCCGCATCTCGACTGTGCCGGTGAGTGTATCACAAACCCCTATAGCGTCTGTACCCAGTATTTCAGCGAGCGTTCCATCTGTTGTTTCTCCTGCTCCGCACCCATACCCTACAAGTATGGGTGAGTTTGATATCAGTAAGCAGATTCGTTTAGTCCCTGCTTTTAGAGAAGCTGAGATTGATTCTTACTTCAGCGCGTTTGAGCGAATAGCTGTCGCTTTGCATTGGCCACGAGAGATTTGGTCACTCTTGCTGCAATGCAAACTGACTGGTAAAGCTCAAGAAGTTTGTGCAGCTCTGTCTATCGAGGAGAGTTTAGAGTATGATGTTTTGAAAGCCTCGGTTCTTCGGGCGTACGAGCTTGTCCCCGAAGCTTACCGTCAAAAGTTCCGTGGACATTTGAAAGCCGCCAACCAGACTTTTGTTGAGTTCGCCCGTGAAAAGGGAACTCTTTTTGATAAATGGTGTCAGTCCAGCAAGGTAAATAACTTTGAGCAGCTTCGTGAGCTCGTGTTGTTGGAAGATTTTAAAAACGCGTTGCCGGACAAGATTGTGTTACATTTGAATGAACAGAAAGTAAACACGTTAGCGCAAGCAGCTGTTTCAGCTGATGAATTTGTATTGACCCATAAAAATATTTTTGTTCTGTCTGTGCGCCGTGAATCTTCTCAAACTGGAGCTGAAAAGAATTCGAAAACTGTAAAAATTGCTATACCGAATCAGGGTGAAACACGTGAGTGTTTTTATTGTCATGAGGCTGGTCACCTCATTGCTGGTTGCCCCGCTTTGAAAAAGAAAAATCAGTCTCCAAAACGTCAGGCACCGAAGGGTGTAGGATTTGTTCGCGTTACGAGTCCGCCAGCTGATTCTGATGTGCAAGGAGTTGATCCTGGATATGACCCGTTTGTTTCTAGCGGTGTAGTTTTTTTTACTGGACAAGAGGGAGATAAGATCCCAATTCGCATTCTCAGAGATACTGGGTCGGCTCAGTCATTTGTGCTGGGCAGTATTCTACCGTTTACTATGGATTCGTATTGTGGTTCCGATGTGCTGGTTCAAGGGATTGAACTAGGAATAGTCAGAGTTCCTTTACATTATGTTAACATTCAATCTGACCTTGTCTCCGGTCTCGTTAAAATTGCTGTTCGTTCGCAACTACCTATTAAAGGGGTTGATTTGATTCTCGGTAATGACCTCGCGGGTGGAAAAGTATTGCCGTTTCCCGAAGTAATTGAGGATCCGCTTTCTGAACCACGAGATGTTGTAGACTCAGCTTCGAACTTAACTTCCGTATTTCCTGCATGCGTGATTACGCGAGCGCAGTCACGTAAATATAGTGACGTGGTGGAACTTTCAGATAGCTTCCTGGCTTCTTCTGATAGCGCTGATGTTGGCCAGGAATTCCCCGTAGCGGTAGAATGTAAGCATGCTGAGTCGCTGTCCATTATACCTGGTGCTGAAATTGATCTGTCTTCGACTATTGATAGGGTCACTCTAGCGAATGCGCAAAAACATGATAATTCACTGGCTCGCTGCAGAGCTGCCGTTGTGAAAAAGGAAGATGTGTTGGAGAGACCTGTAGCTTATTTTTGGGATGAGGGGTTATTGATGCGAAAAAGAACACCAGCAATTTGTGAATGTGAAGCTGATGCAGTCTATCAGATAGTGGTTCCCACTCAGTTTCGCTCTCACGTGTTGATGTTGGCTCATGACCACAGCTTTTCAGGTCATTTGGGCGTTACGAAAACATACTACCGCATTTTGCGTCACTTCTTTTGGCCCGGTTTGAGATCAGATGTGGCGAAATACTGCCGGTCATGTTATACTTGTCAAATTGTGGGCAAGCCGAATCAGTCAATTTCCCCAGCACCTCTTTGCCCCATTCCCGTAGTAGGTGAGCCGTTCGAGCGGGTGATTCTGGACTGTGTTGGTCCTTTGCCAAGGACTAAGTCCGGACATAAGTTTATACTAACTATGATGTGCTCTAATACCCGTTTCCCGGAAGCTGTGCCTTTACGCTCTATAAAAACCAAGGGAATCTTGCGAGCTTTAACGAAGTTCTTCTCTACCTTTGGTTTACCAAAGGTTGTGCAGACTGATCAGGGCACAAACTTTATGTCTCGGTTATTTAAACAAGTGTTATCTCAACTTGATATAAAACATGAAGTATCCAGCCCGTACCATCCAGAATCGCAGGGCGCGCTGGAACGGTTCCACCAAACTTTAAAATCAATGTTGCGTACTTTTTGTACTCAGTCTGAAAACGAGTGGGATGAGGGTTTACCCCTATTATTGTTTGCTGTTCACAAGAATCGCTCGGCTTTAGTCCCGCCGAATTAGTTTTCGGCCATACAGTGAGGGGTCCGCTAAAGTTACTGAAAGAAAAAATGTTGGGTAGTAAATCCAGTGATGCTATTAATATCTTGGATTATGTTAGTTCATTTCGTGAACGGTTGCACCGTGTGTGTGAATTAGCTCGTGTCTCCATGGCCTCTGCTCAAGGAAAAATGAAGACACGATTTGACAAAAAAGCTGTTGCACGCTCTTTTAATCAGGGCGACATGGTATTGGTTTTGCTCCCTATTCCTGGTTCAGCGTTGCAGGCGAAGTTTTCTGGCCCGTATGTGATTGATGCCAAACTTAATGAAACGGATTATGTAATTCGTACACCTGACCGTAAAAGGAAAACTCGCGTCTGTCACGTAAATATGCTGAAGCTGTATGTTCCGCGTGACAGCGAAGTGAAGAGTTCTCTTGTTCCATCTGTACCTGTGTCTGTTAAACCTGTGCCTGTCTCTGATTGTCCTGACACAGATGGTTTGACAATACGAAGTGTCTCTGTCACCGGCGCTCGTTTGCAAAACTCCGAGATTCTTAAAGATTTGAGGTCTCATTTGTTATATCTGTCTGAAGCCCCTCGAGCAGATATTTGTCATCTAATCCAGTCATATCTAACTCTGTTTTCTGATGTACCCTCCCGAACGACTGCAGTATGCCATGACATTGACGTTGGAGATCACCCACCAATTAAAGTCTTTGACTTTAAATCTCGCAAAATGCGAGTTTGGAAGGGCTACAGTGACGTATTTGGGCAAGCAGGTCGGTCAAGGTGAAGTTCGTCTTGTGGCCGCCAAAGTGCAGGCTATTGTACAATTTCCTGTTCCGAATACTAAACGGCAGTTGAGGCGTTTCCTTGGTATGGCAGGATACTATCGAGGATTCTGTAAAAATTTCTCTGATGTGGTGTTACCTTTGACCAACTTGCTTTGTCAGAATAAAGAGTATGTATGGTCTGATGAATGTCAAATTGCCTTTGAGGCTGTTAAGTCATTACTGTGCAGTACGCCGGTACTCTCTGCCCCTAATTTTTCGACGTCATTCAAGCTGGATGTGGACGCAAGCGCTACTGGCGCTGGTGCCGCTCTCCTACAGGAGGATGTGCATGGAGTTGATCACCCTGTGTGTTATTTTTCAAGGAAATTTCTGAAGCATCAGTTGAATTACAGCACAATCGAGAAGGAAGCTTTGGCGTTATTGCTGGCATTACAGTACTTTGAGGTGTATGTGGGGTCAAGTTCATTACCCCTTGTGGTATTCACAGACCATAACCCGTTGGTTTTTCTGTCCCGCATGCGTAATTCTAATCAACGTATAATGCGTTGGGCATTAATCATACAGGAGTTTAATCTAGACATTTGCTATAAGAAAGGAAAAGAAAATGTTTTGGCCGATACTTTGTCTCGTGCGGTGTAATCAACTGTGCGTTGATTTTTAGCGGTGGGGGTGTTACGGAACTGTGTAAGCCTGTATATTGTTTATTTGGTTTATTGTTATATGTGTGTGTGTGTGTTTTTTTTGCTTTGTTTTGTTTTGTCTCTGTCAAGCGGGATATCACGGGATGGCTCCACCTCTCTCTGCCGGGATTGGGTTACAATTACTGAGCAAGGGTTTAAAACCATCTCTTCCGTTTCCTGCCGGCGAGTTGTTGCGGCTTCGGGCAAGTCGCACCTCTCCTGCCTCCTCTCCAGCCGCCAGACCACCTTTTTTTTATGTTGTGCATTAACCTTGATTATGTTATTTTTGGTTACAGTGAAGGTGTTCTGTAGGGATGACCTGCCCTTTTCTTTTGAAACTAAGTCCGCTCTGTTTTTGCTAGTGTAGTAAGGGTAATTTGTTGTATTTTATTTTGATACATTGAGGGAAGTTATTTTGGATATTCTTGTTTTTTTTTATTACCCGTTTTGTTTGTTATTTTGGGCCTTGGGTCTTCCTGAAGTTTATGCACCCACTGGTTTAAGTTATCCTGGAAACTTTCAAATGTTTATCACATAATTTCTTTCATCTTAATAAAACGTCAATCGTTTTTTCTTGAATCCTGAATCTAGTGTTTTATTTGTCCATCAATTTTCTATGTTTTTTTTTTTTTGGTCTGACGACTGGGGAAGGCATCCCTTTTCTTTTTTTTTTTATTGCGATTAAACCTAGACTGGTCGTAATAATATTTTATACCAGACTTCAAAAGAAATTCACTATAGGTGGTATATTTGATCTCAACATTTTATGTGTTTAGGGAATGATGATCTGACCCTGATCTTGTTCTGTCTTAAATCAGAAGATATTTTTGGTAATAATTTACAATAAGATTTCATTAACATTAGTTAACCGCATTAGTTAACATGAACTAATAACGAACTGCACTTCTACAGCATGTATTAATCTTTGTTAATATTAATTTCAAAATTTACTAATACATTATTAAAATCAAAAGTTGTACTTGTTAACATTAGCAAATGCACTGTGAACTAACAAACAGCTGTATTTTTAACTAAAGTTAACAAAGATTAATAATTACAGTAATGTATTGCACATTGTTAGTTCATGTTAGATAATACATTAAATAACGTTCCCAAATAAAAACCTTATTTTAAAAAGTTTCCTATTTTTTATATAAATTTCAACAAGTACACAAAACGTACAACCACAATAACTTTAAGAACCTTTTTGTTTGTTTGTTTAGATAAATTGGGGTTTGACCTGTAATGTGATGCAGTTAGACTAGGTTTGATTAATATTATTAAATTGTAAATTAAATATCCATCTTTGTCAAAAGAATTCCAGGCACAGTTCACTCTCAGCCAATAAGATTCCATGTAGCATTTTCATTCAATCAGTCGTCTATTCTGATTGGTTGATAACTTTGGACAGCGTTTAATCCATAAGCAAATTAATTTCTAATGCAAGAGCACGGAGAGAATCGTGAGTGCGCAGGACACAGTTTGAGCGCGTACACGCAATATCTGAGCGAGAGGAGAGACCGTTCATAAGAGAGCACTGTATATTTGAGAGTGTGCATCCAGTTTTGCGCGAGAGCAAAGGAAATCCATGTGCGAGCGGAGAGATTCATGCTCGCGCATTACATGTATGTGCTCTTGTGTCACAATAATGTGCTCTTGACATTTGTTAGTAAAATGATGCCATATATATCTGGCTATGTGTACATACCCTGAGGGATGCTAACCTATGTTTTCTTGAGATTGAAGATTCTCACAGACTGAACAGATGTTAGTGACTAAGTGCTGCCAGGTGTGAGATCAAGCCTAGATAGCAAGAATCACTCTGCAATCTTGTAATCAGCCCTGGGTAATCGCCAAGAGCTTCCAGTAACGCTCATGACAGAGAAAGAAAGAGAGAGGTAGGGAGGAAAATAACTCTAATATGTGACCAATTTCCTCTCCTGTCCATGGCATCTGCCCTCCATCAGCTGCACTCTTGTGCTCAGTGGAGTGCTCACTATTACCTTTCTCTACAGCTACTCTATCACGGTGCAGCCTTTCCCCTCATTTCTTCAGCACTGTGGGGTATTGAGGCATTTTGTGTTTCTGTTCAGGTGGATGGGCTCATGGCAAATATTAAGTCTCAGAAAGAACACATGCCTTTCTGGAAAATCCCACAGAAAACACCATTGAAAACAATTCAATCAGAATATAATTCAGGGAATCACAATCGTATTTTTTGTCGATTATTCTTGTTTAAATGCAAAACTCATTCATCTCTTAAGACTATGAAACATGTTGAGAGGATTGACATGTAAAGGGATCAGCGGTGAATGGCTCATTCTAAGGTAATAAAAACAGTTCATTATGTAAGGTCTTTATAACCCACTGAAAACATAGTTATGTATGTTATTTTGCATTTCTGTCAATAGATCCTTCTAAAATTTACACATTGTACCTTTAATGGCTGTGATGCATTCCCTTCAACCACTCACCATTACTGATCTCGGGCAAGTCAAATTTGGTGAAGTCCCACCACTGCAGACGATATGTTGTGTTAGCAATGTTGCTGGCTACTGCAGATTGACCATCTCCAATTACAGCACCTTTAAACAGACACATACACAAAAAAAGTCAGTCGCATATTACTTATAAAACAATTTAAAAAATCCTCAATCATTCAATATTTCCATGTAAATAGGTTGATAATGCACATTCCTTACACTACCGTTCAAATGTTTGGTTTCTAAATATATCATGGTTTCTAAAATAGAACATTTTAAATTGTAATAATACTTCACAATATTACTTTTTAACTAATAGAATGCAGCCTTGTTGAGCATAAGAGACTTAATTCAAAAACATTAATAAATCTTACCAACCCCAAACTTTTGAACGGTAGTGACCACAACAACAGATTACAAGAACAAGGAAAATCTAACAGCATTCAACTGAAGAGATTGTTGTGTTTTGTTGCGGTTTACATAGAGTCTCAGAGTGCAACCCCAAGGTCTAAACACTCAAGCAAAACACAGGAAAATTAATAACATGGGCCCTACTAATACTGGTCAAACCCACTGTGCATATTCTTGTTAGGTTAAGAGGATAGCAGATAAAAAATAACAAACAAAAATCAGGCGAAAGTTTTGCATATATCCATATTTGATAAATCTACAAATCCGCTTCTGCATCTGATCTAGACAATAAAAATAAAGCCTTGTTTTGCCTCAGGAATCTCTATCTGCGATAACTTCTTCCACTAAGAGTCCCTCAATGGTTATATTAACCATATTACACTCCGGGCACTTAGCAAATCAGACAACACACTCGCGACTGAATTTAATACAGGTCTCTGCCTGCAACATAACTCTTCTCTGAGGTAAACAAGGAAATGTCAGGCTGTCCTCTCCAGTGCTCAGCCTTGTCACCATAATTACAGAAGGGAAGAGGGAAGGCTTTGGCCAAACAGTACACTTAGAGGTCCATTTGCCAGTAGAGGGTCGATCCTGGGCCTGGCTAACAGATTAGATTTGCCTGTTATGACCTGAACTCAAGGAGACGTAATGCAGACATAAATATCTATTACGCAGCTTCCCCCTGCACTCTGCTGTCTGCCCATTATGGCCCACAGACACCCAGGTGCAGTAAGCTGGCATTTGGACCGGGCTTTCAGGAGCTGCTCTAACAGCCATGGGCTAATGAGCTGGAGAGCTTCCCTCACTATAAAAGACCCTTTGGGAAACAAAATGATATGGACTTTACACTAAACCTAACCTGAAATACAACACATCTAAGAGTGCTCTGTAGGAAAACAGAAAGTAGGCTGTGTGTAAATAAAAGCACATATCATATTACACTACTATTAAAATGTTTGGTGTCTGTAATAATTTTAAATATTTTTCTCTTCTCTTTTATGTTTACAAAGGCTGTATTTATTTGGTAATTGTAAACACTGTAATACTGCGAAATATTATTACAATTTAAAATAACTTTTCTATTGAATGTTTTAAAATGTAATTTATTCCTGTGACCAAAGCTGAATTTTCAAGTCATTACTCCAGTCTTCAGTCTTCACATGATCCTTCAGAAATCATTCTAATATGCTGATTTAGTGCTCAAGAAACATTTCTTATGATTGTCAATGTTGAAAACAGTTGTGCTGCTTGATATTTTAGCAGAAACTGCATGAAAAAGTTTGTGAACCCCTTGCAGAATCTGTGAAAATGAGAATTATTTTAATAAAATAAGAGGGATAATAAAAAATGCATGTTATTTTTTGTTTAGTACTGTCCTGAGTAAGATATTTTACATAAAGATGTTTGCATTTATTTCACAAGACAAAACAATAACTGAATTTATTAAAATAACCCTATTCATAAGTATGTGAACCACTGATTCTAATACTGTGTGTGGTTACCTGATGATCGACGTTTTGTGATGGTTGTTCATGAGTCTCTTGTTTGTCCTGAGCAGTTAAACTGAGCTCTGTTCTTCAGAAAAATCCTCCAGCTCCTGCAGATTCATCAGTTTTCAAGGATTTTTTGCATATTTAAACCCTTTCCAGCAGTGACTGTAGGATTTTGAGATCTCCTCCATGAGAGACTCAAGGCTGGTGCGCCTCCCAGGTGTAGCTCGTTAACTCTCACACCACCGGCCTCGCGCCATTCCCTCACGGCTCTCGCCCGCCCTGGTCGCCACACATTTTTCATTTAGTACTGCCCTTCGGAACCAACAGAAGATACTTGCATGTTTCCCGGCAGAAAAATTAAGTACAATTTACCTTGATATTTGAATTCAAAGTTTTCACCCCTCGGCTCTTAATGCATCGTGTTTCCTTCTGGAGCATCAGTGAATGTTAGAACCTTTTTTAATAGTTGAGTTTGAGTCCCTCAATTGTCCTCAGTGTGAAAAGATGAATCTCAAAATCATACAGCCACTGCTGGAAAGGGTTCAAATATGCAAAAATGCTTGAAAACTGATGAATCTGCAGGAGCTGGAGGATTTTTCTGAAGAACAGAGCTCAGTTTAACTGCTCAGGACAAACAAGAGACTCAGAGATGAACAACCATCACAAAACATAAAAACAGTCGTAGATCATCCAGGTAACCACACACATTATTCATACACAAACATCTTTTATGTAAACTATCTTACTCAGGACAGTACTAAGCAAAAAATAACATGTATTTTTTAGTATCCCTCTTATTTTATTAAAATAATTCTCATTTTCACATATTCTGCAAAGAGTTCACATACTTTTTCATGCCACTGTAAATGTCTTTACTGTCACGTTTGATCAATTGAATACATCTTGCTGAATAAAAGTATTAATTTCTTTCTATTTTTTTTAAAGAACATTTTTCTTACCTCAAACTTTTGAATAGTGGTGTAAGTCTTAGCCATAACAACAGAGACATTTTATGACAAAGGAAGGATTTGAAGGGGAAGCATTTACAGGGAAAGATAGAATGATGGACAGAACTGAGATGAGTGTGTTCATTGAAACGGAATACTCAAAGTCTTTACACTCATAAGTGCAGGTCAACAACAGGGCAAATCACAAAAGAAACTGCAATAAAAAAAGTTCTTAATATGACAGAGACGTAAAAAACATCCATGTGAAACAAAGTCATCTTCAGAAAATAAAGGAGATAAAAATTAATTTTACTGTAACATGGTTTAATTTTAGAGACAGTTTAGAGGAGTGGGGTGGAACAGATGAGGAACAGACAGAGTTTACAAGAATTAACTACACTTACGTGACAAATTTTTACAAATTTTTTTTTTTAAAAAAGCACTAGGATGAGGGTGAGGGATTAAGTATTTATCATCTGTCACAGTGCAGTTATGAGCTAAACCTTTTTCACAGCCATCGTTTTCCTCAGACGCACAACAAATTGCCTGAAAATTTTTTGGGGGTGCTGAGTGCTTGAGGAGAATTTTATAAAGGTAGACAGAGGCTGCAGAGACAATGGGGGACATATTCATGTACATTATCACAGTCATTTACACATTCACATATTTCAAAACACCCATTTCAAAAGAACCCATTTCACTGCAACACCATGACTGTAGGGACAGTTCACCCAAAAATATCCATCATTTACTCACCCTCATGTCACTTGCATGAGTTTCTTTCTTTTGTGGAACAAAAAAGGTATTCTGAGAAAGGTATAAGAGGAAGATATATATATAGGAAAATATTTTGATAGAATTGGGTGAACTATCCTCAACATTATACTGCTACTAATAATTCACATTATATTACAGTCAATGTGCTCACAGTTTTGAGATGTCAAAAATAAGCTAATCTGATATTTACACATTTGTTTGTCACTTGAAGCAATATGGATGCTATAATCATATTCAGTCACTGTAACAATTCCATTGGAAGACATATTGCCACTCATTTGATAACGATAGGATTCAATTATTCAAAAACGCTGCTTCAGTTTCGCCTTGTGGAGAGAGAAAATTAAATTGAGACTAACTGAAATTGAACCAAATAAATAAAAAAAGTATATGAGCAAATAGGAATATGTTAACACTATATTGTGTATAACAACATCAATGATACATTGTGTTTTAACAACAACGATACTCAAACACGCACTCAAATGGCCACATGTAATCTTATATCACTTTAATAAGTCTAATTTATAGAGGACTGCAAAGAGCGAAAGAGAGAAGAAGTATTTTCTAGGTGGTTACTCTGTCATGTAGTGTTGTAGTACTCGAGACCGGTCTTAAGACCATTTTTTGAAGGTCTTGGTCTTGTCTTGGTCTCAGACTAAAATGACTCAGGATTTTATTTCAAGACCGGTCAAGATCACAACTGTGGGGATATTGCTAAATTGCCATTGCATTGTCTGGTTTCTTTTGTTAACATCATTAATTTGATTGGAGTTTTTCAATTAATTGGTACAGCTCTATATATTGTCTTATTATTTTAATTGTAATTACTGATCAAAAATAAGAAATTTCTTTAGGCAGTAAATGTGGATCTTTCAGATGAATTTGAGGAGTGCTAGTCTGGTCTTGACTTGGTCTCAACACGCACTTGGGTCTCGACTTGTTCTCGGTTTAGGTGGTCTTTACTACAACACTACGTGTCAGATGTAGTTCAGAAAGAAGAGTCTGTCAGGTGGATGAACAGTAGACAAACCACCAAGACACACTGCCATAAACTCTCTACCTCAACCATTGCTCAAAAATTCATGTCACATTCTCTTATCCTGTTCACTTAATATTTTATGAATCTCAAAAATATAGTGTCAGATGTTAAAATGATTCTCTGTTAAACTAGGCAAATGCACTGGGGGACAACTTGAAAGTTTGGATCATTAGTTTAACAGGTCTCAGAGTCTTGGCAGGATCAGCGCTTCCAGCCATGCTGGCTGATTAAACTTCTGCTCAAGACCAATTACAATCTCAGCACTCACAGGCAGTTAGCACTGAGGAGGTCAGGTCTGCACCTTTTCACACAGAGCAGGAAAGCTGTTACAACTGTTAACTAGTCACCAATCCAGCTGGCTTGAGTACTGCAATGTTATCTGGCTACAGCTCAGCAGCCCAGTATGTCATAACGCTGTGTCATCTGGAGAGATTTTGATTGCATGAACAACAGCCCTGACAAGCTGCATCCTCTTTCACTTTACCCAGAGGCTACCACTCTCAAAAGGCAACAGTATCAAAGGGATGAAATGCAAAATCATTTGAAAATGAACTCTCCCCCCCCCCAGTCTGTCAGTTAATCAAACATGTTGTCTCTTCAATCTGGCAAATCATCATTTGCCCTTCAGCAAAGCTTTTACAGACAAAAGTTTTCTCTTTTGTCTGTAAATCACATTTGTTTAAGCAATCTCTATTTGATGATGTGATTTGACAGAATATTTTAATCATGTTCGGAATAGCACACTAGTCAAAACATTTTTAAACAAATGGAGTAATTGTGCAAAAAAATGTATGCACTACAGTTGCAAAGTTTGGGTCTGGTAAGATCTTTTAATTCTCTCTTATGATCACCAAGGCTGTATTTATTTGACCAAAAAATACAATAAAAACAGTAAAATTGTGCAATACTATTACAATTTGAAATATATTTATATATTTTAAAATGTTATTTAATCTTGTGATGCAAAGCTGGATTTTCAGCATCATTATTCTAGGCTTCAGTGTTACATGATCCTTCAGAAATTATATTAATGTGCTTATTTGCTGCTCAAGAAACATTTATTATTATTATCAGTGTTGGAAACAGTTGTATGCAGTTTTTTCAGGATCATTTGATGAATATAAAATTCAAAAGAATAGCATTTATCTTTTGTAACATTATACACTACTATTCAAAAGTTTGAGGTCAGTAAGATTTTTTTTATAGATTTATTTATTTGGAAAGAATATAATGCTTTAATTCAGGAAGGATGAATTAAATTGAAGTAAAGAATGTTACAAAAGATTTCTATTTCAATAAATTATGTTTATTTGAACTTTCTATTCATCAAAGAATCTTGAAAAAAAAGTACATAATTGTTTTCAACACTGATAATGTTTCTTGAGCAGCAAATAAAAAAAGAATGATTTATGAAGAATCATATGACACTGAAGACTGGAGTAATGATGCTAAAAATACAGCTTTGATCACAGGAATAAATAACATTTTACAATATATTCAAATAGAAAACAGTTATTTTAAATTGTAAAAATATTTAACATAAGCTAGTATTTTATTCCTTACATAGCTGTGGTTCCTCTCAACAGCATCTCAGACTCAGAATCCTCTTATACATATAGCAGGAAATAGTTAGGATAGGATATGTATAATAGGTAGGATAGGATATGTGACCCCTGACTTCTGATTCTGTTGCTAATGTTAAAGAAGAAAAGAGCAGCTGAGGGGCATTACTGATGCTGCACCTCTCAAAAACGGGTCACTTCCTGGAGCTGCCCAGAAAGACAAAGACAAGAAACAAGAAAAAATGTGAGGGAGAGAAAAAGAGAGAGACCTCACCTGAACTCTCCATAGACTCAGCTGTGTTTTAAGAGCGGCTCTACTGAGTGTTTTTAAAGAACAATTACCCGAGGGAGTCTTTGTATGGCATGTGGTGCGTGTGCTAAACGAGGTCATCATAAGTGTCCCATACAATAACTAAATTTAGGACGACTACCAAGAAAAGTGTGTTTCTTCGTGAAAAAAACTAATTACATCAGTGCTTTTCAAAATGGTTGAAATTTACTTCACACACCAAA